>NC_060280.1:19786374-19904137 GCF_021613505.1 Equus quagga
GGCGGGAGCCCGGTGCGCGGGCTCTGCGCTCCGCCCGGCCCGGCTCGGCTCGGCCCCGGCGCCATGAGCGGCGGCGGCGGCGGCGGCGGGGGCTCGGCGCCCAGTCGCTTCGCCGACTACTTTGTCATCTGCGGGCTGGACACCGAGACCGGGCTGGAGCCGGACGAACTGTCGGGTGAGTGCGCGCCGAGCCCGGGGCCGCCTCCCCGCGCCCGCCGCGGCCGGGGACCCCCGAGGAAGCCGCCCCCCTCCCCGCTTTGTCCCGGCTGCCGGGCGCGGGGCACAGGGACGTCGGGCTGGAGCAGGGGAAGCGGGATGAGGGGCGCCGCGCCGTGAGGGGCCCCTCGGCGCTGTGGTCACGTCCTCCGGGACGAAGAAGAGGGAAGGGCTGTGTGTCCTCGGTCTGGTGAAGGTTGAGTGACTTAGTATAAAATAAAGGGAAGTCTGTCCTCGAAGACCCGTTAGGGAGGGAAGAAGGCATCCCCATGTCCTAGTGAGAGTAAGTTCCACCCATATTTAAAAAAAAAAAACAGAGCACAACAGAAACTTGGTGAGTTTATCTGGCCCCTTCCCAAGAAGCCTGTGATAACAGCACTTCCTCAAAACCGTTCTGACCCAGCCCTGGGCTGGGCCCCCTGGGTTGATGGGACGTGAAGTAATAAAGTGAACTTGGGCCACTCCAAGCACGGTGAGAACTCCCTTCGTTTCTAGAAAGGGCTTGCTTCCCGGGGCCATGCCTTTTTTATGAAAGTAATTTATATCCTTTATGAGGCTAGCGTCATTTGTGAATAAAAGGCCAGGAACCTGGTTGGAGAGCCTTGGCTACATAGTGATGCTCTCAAGTCATCTTTCAAAGGGGACATGGTGGGGAAGTGACGACGGGGCTCAGATCAGATTTGGCGCTAATTGCAGAAGGGTGTCGGAATTGTAAAATCCCCGTGAATTCCCCTGCACCGTCCTTGGAGCCTTTGAATTGCAACAGTTTTGAAAAACTTTTTGTCTGGAGTGCCCAGGTTGCACTGGGCATCCTGATTTGATGAGGGATACTCCTTTCTAGTGTGTCATGATGTGGTCACTGTAAAGTTTCCTGAAAATGATGATCCTGTTGACTAATTTTGCTTTGTTTCAGAGATGACAGGACAGGTTTTTGTGTGTGTGTGTGTGTCACTAGAAAAATTCCAGTGTTTCTTGTGGAAAAAAATTAGGCGCATACTTAAATGAAAAAAATGGACTATCTTTTTAAAAAGTGAAAAATTGCTGACCTTTAGCAAGGTCAGAACAATATACTATTTCCTCAAATTAATAGCAGGTGGAGAAAAAATCATGAAGCAGTAATATAATTTAGTACTAGACCTTTTTTGGGGGTGGCCTCATGGTTTCAAGTTCACTTTTTTGGGTCTTCAAATTCTTGTAATACAGATGGTAATTTTTCATTTGTGCTTCATACTTATTAAATTGGTGACTTTGTGATGTAGTTGTTGGAATTCGGTTCACGGTATTAGAGCTGGAAGGGACATCAGAGAGGAAAATGAGGCCCGGGAAGGACAGTAGGACCTCCGTCCTGCTAGATAATTGCTTGACTTTGGTCCACCGCTCCTCTCATGACTCTACACTGCGTCTCATTGCCTGACTGGGTCATTAGAAAACACTAACATGTTGAGAAAGACAGAAAATAACACAGTTCTCCTCAGTAAAAAGCTTTGAGATGGTGGAATAAAACACTGTTATTTTTATGCCTTTCTTCTGAGTGTCTATTAAATTAAATAGACGTTTTTTTTTTGAAAATAAAGAGAACGGTTTGCAAATTATAACGCATAGGAATGAAGCTGGTGAGTGATTTGTTAGGGAGAGCCCTGCGTTTTGGGGTTAAACATTCCTGCTCTGCTATTGACTATCTCTATGACTGGGGGCAAGTTAGATAACTCGGCTGGGGTTCTCATCTATAAAAAAAAGAATGTAAATAAAAAGTACCTCATCAAGCAGACCCTCAAAAATGTTAATTCTCTTTTAGTGACTATCTGTTAATTATCTGGCTTTTCAGCAATCTAAAATTATCTCCTTGTGAAAGCTTATTGAGAGAATAAAGAAAGGGGGATGAGTTGTATAAAATGTGTAAAGAAGAGTATTTTTCTGTCTTTTTCAATGTGGTTGCAGTAATGGAATGCCAAGAGCATTTATTCAATAGGCGGCCTTTGTAAGAATAGGCACTGATTGAAGGATTTCTTTTTTTCTTTCATTTCATTTCTGGTGGGTTGATAGGGTAATGTGGACTACCCAGAGGGAATCTCTGGATAAAGCAGAACAATACAAATAGCTCTATGTGGGTCGGTGTTGAGACTCTCCAGGGTGCGTTTTCTCTCTTCAGCCTGCCTTAGAGCTCCCAAACTGATGATGTCATAGTAAGTGAAACTGCAGGAAATTGTGAATTGCACCCAGGTTCTCTAGGGAGGTACTGGGGAGTCTGTGTTCTCTCCGAGCAAATTAAGTTATGTACCATAAGTAACTTCTATACTCTTCAAAAGTGAATCCGGAGAAAGCAAATCAAAGATGCTCGGTGTTCTTTCTGGTTTTGTTGGAGAAAGATTACGATTCATTCTTTTCTCTTTGCAACAATAAGCAGAGAGCATGCTGAATATAGAGCATGTTGAATATAGACTCAGATCATTGGCTTTTATAGGAGTCTCTCGCTGTCACCTCTTCCGCTTTCTTGCAGACTTAAGCTTTAAGCAAGTCGTGTAGTAATTTGTTGTGCAAGGAATTGAGGAAGATGCGAAAATTAATTTTGTTGTGTCTTCTGGTTAGTTGAGGAAGTACTTTGGGTTGGAAAGAGAGGAAGATAACCTATGGGTGAAGCACAAGGTCTAGCTAACTTTAGGAAATGGTCTCTGCTTGTTAGCTTTTTGAGCTTGTCTAGTAGATCAGCAAATCTGAAAGAACTGCTTTTGATTTACATTTTCCCTTATTGTTGGCCCATCCTACCTGGGGAGGTGGATGGTAGCAGAGTCCATTCCCTCTTTCTACCTCTTTGGTAGGAGGGTGTCCTGGGCATCTTCATTTTCCCTTTTTCTGCTCATGGGCACCACCAGGTGACTGCAGGAGAAGGCTTACCCCGAGGTGGGATTCCTGAGTTTACTTTCCCTATCTGCCTGAGAGTTGTTTCCCGATTGCTTGTGACCTCTTTCTTGCCTTGGAGTCTTTAAGTTCCTCTGCACTGACTCACACCCAGTATTGAGATGTAAGTATCTTAGGTTCCTGCATCCACTACTCCGATTTTCCCAGCCTCTGAGCATAGGGCCTTGCCAAAAATTGAAGGGAAGAGGTTGGGGACATAGATAGATGGGAGACTGCCCAGTGTCCTGTGTGAGACTACTTAGAACACTGCGAATACACTGAAATTGTGTCTTAATGTCACCGTTAGAAGAGAGAAAGTGCTCACTGTCCAGGAAAGCCAGAGGACTGGTCAGATGGTACTTCTCCTTAACCGTATTGAGCAGTGAAGTTAGAACATCAGAATCATGGAATGTCAAGTACAGAAGAACTGTTAGAGATTATATAACCTGATTTTACAGATGAGGAAACTGAGGCACTGGGAAAGTTGGAGAATATTTGTCTCCTTTTCCATATTTCATTCTCCTTTCCTGCTACTTGAGTAGGAATACTTTGTAGTAATCTGATGATTAGGGGGGACGAGGAAAATATTTGGCAGGGGCAGGAGTGGACATGATGGCAGTTTTTTCTAGTGCAGGTTTCTGTTTGATGAGAAGCAAGAATACTGTGCTTGATTATCATGAGGGATATCTTATTTTTTAAGCTTTTTCTTTTGCTGTAACTTCATACCAAACAATGACATGAATAGTACAGAGAACTTTAGTACATCCTTTTTTTTAAATACCCACTTCATCTCTGGGAAGAGACAGTCTTTTTTTCTTTTAAATAAGATATCTTTCTTACTCATCAGGGATATGCAAATTAAAACCACAATGAGATACCACTTCACACTCACTAGGATGCCTATAATCAGTGACAGATAATAAGTGTTGGTGAGGATGTGAGAAAGCGGAACCTTCACCCACTGGTAGTGGGAATGTACACTGGTGCAGCTGTTTTGGAAAACAGTCTGGCAATTTCTCAAAAGGTGAAACATGGAGTTGCCATATGACCCAGCAATTCCACTCTTAGGTACATCCCCAAGAGAAATGAAAACATATGTCCACACACAAAAAATCAGATTCACTGATTGTTAACATTTTGCTCCATTTATCTTATCACTTATATGTGTTTTCTCTCTCCAGTATATGTAAACAACTTTATTGAGATATAATTCACATACCATATATCACCTATTTAAAATGTACAATTCAGCGGTTTTTAGTATATTCACAGAGTAGTGCAATTGTCAATACAATCAATTTTAGAATATATTCATCACTCTCCCCCCAAAATCCATAGCCATTAGTAGTCACTCCCCATTTCTTCCAACTCCCTAAAGCCCATCCCCAGGCAACCACTAATCTACTTTTGATCTCTGTAGATTTGCCTGTCCTGGACGTTTCAAAAAAAGGAGTTGTTAGTATAGGGTCCTTTTTGATTGGCTTTTTCCACTTAGTGTGTTTTCAAGGTTCATACATGTTGTAGTATATATCAGTACATCATTTCTTTTTATGACTGAATAATATTCCATTGTATGAATATTCCACATTTTACTTATCCATATAAGTTGATGGAGATTTGGGTTGATTATTATGAATAATGCTGCTGTGAACATTTGTGTACAAGTTTTTGTGTGGACGTATGTTTTCATTTCTCTTGGGGATGTACCTAAGAGTGGAATTGCTGGGTCATATGGCAACTCCATGTTTCACCTTTTGAGAAATTGCCAGACTGTTTTCCAAAACAGCTGCACCAGTGTACATTCCCACTACCAGTGGGTGAAGGTTCCGCTTTCTCACATCCTCACCAACACTTATTATCTGTCACTGATTATAGGCATCCTAGTGAGTGTGAAGTGGTATCTCATTGTGGTTTTAATTTGCATATCCCCGATGACTAAGAAAGGTATCTTATTTAAAAGAAAAAAAGACTGTCTCTTCCCAAAGATGAGGTGGGTATAAAAAGTTTGATGACCCAGTTTCAAGCAGGGAGTCACTATGAGCTAAACTTAATTTTTATTTTCTTCTACCAGTCTGGTCAATTTTGTGCACATTCTCTCATGGTCATTTTATAAAGGCATCTCTGCTCTGAAGGCCAGATGCGTAGCTGTAGCAAAACTCAAATCCTCCTAGCTTATCTCAGGCATCTGTGGGTACTTCGAGAGGTCAAGGTTGCTACAGGAGGGGGGAATTTCCTAAGTTAGGTCGTATGTTTCCTTTTATAAGGTAGAGCAAGTGAGAAAAGTCAAGAGAAGAGACAAACACACAGGAAACAATTAGAGAGCAGCCCCCAGACAGTTAAAAATTACATGCTAAATGTAAGAGAGCCCCACTTTGCACTCCCTCAGGTGGGGAGGATCACATGGAAGCTAAGTGTATTCTACTTAAATGGCACTGGGGCCCTGCTTCTCTCTTAAGAGGTGCAGAGGAAAAAGACAATTCCTCTACCCTCTAGGTGCTTCTGGCTGGTCTAAGAATTAAATTGACATGAGACAGATTAACAGGAGAAAATCAAACTTTAATAACATGTATACACGAGAGAAACCCAGAAAAGATGAGTAACTTGCCAGAACCACCAAAGCCTTAATCACCTTAAATACCTTCTTCAGCTAAAGACAAAGGAGGATGTTGGGGAGGGGGAGTGGTTTGGACTTCAAAGGGGAGGAAGGCAATTCCAACGGACATGGAAATGCAAATATTTGTAAAACAAGTGTTTGCTGGGCCGCCTTTAGGCAGTGTGACCCAAGAGACAGAATTTTGATAAAAATGGGCTTGTTGGTGCCTTTCTATCACACCTATTTTACATTATACTGTGGTCATCTTATGGTATTAGCTCCTTCCTGGAATAGGCCTTCTATCTTAAATTCTTTTTAGGCAGTTAGGGGGAAGGTCAAAGTTTCTTTCAGTCTTTTGTTTTAAAAAATAATCAAGGCAAAGAGATACATTTTGAAGTGGCCAGTTCTGATCCCAGACTGGAAATCCGGGGTCACAGTGTTTGGTGCTTAGACCAAATTCTCTTAGGCTCTGCCCGGCCCTCTTTCCTTCCTAGATAAAAAAATAAAGTTTTCTTTGCCTAAGGGCTCCTTTGGCAATACCCATTTCCAGTCCTATATCCTTTTATAAGCTTGTTTTGGGGCCAACTCTGGTGGAAGGTATGCTTGGCTCAGCTCCTCAATTCCTGTTGCTGTTCCTGGGTTTGAATTACTGTCATGTGGTCTTAGAGGTCTCTCGGGAACCTAGGTCCACGTGAGAGGCTGCCTGAAAGGTTTTAGGTTCCTGCTGGATGTGGCATAGGATCCAGTGAAAGCGAGAAAGCCTTGCCTTTTGGAAGCAGGTGTGACTTCTTAGGGAATTCAGTGATTACACACAGGCTGTCATAGCCAGACTTTTAGATACAGTTCTCAAAAGTTATTGAGTGAAGCAGATATTGGTCAAATGTCCATGTTCCAGATGTTCTATGATGGCTCTTTTTAGTTCACAGTATACAGAACCCTGGACTGGGTTTATGAGTGTCAGAGTCCTGTCATGGTGCAAAATGAGAGCATGTGCCAGCTCTCAGGCAGTTTTCAGTATGCTTCCAAGGGATCAGGTATGACTCCAGGAGTAAGATGGGAACAGTTATGGTTTAAACCACCAAGTCTCTCGAATATTATACTTAGGATATTTGCTTGACTGTCATCTGTGGGATCTGTCATAGTTTCCTGTTAAAGAGAGCCAGGTTAGTAATTTTTTTTGTTCATCAGTGTGATAGTTAAGTCAGGTAAAAGTTTTACCAGGCTGTTTGTGGTCTACTGTATAGGCTGAACTAGCTGGGTTGGTCTGAAATGTTTTCGTGGAGTGCTGGGAGGCCTGAGCAAGGAGAAGGGCTGTGGAGGTCCCTCTTCTTAAGCTTCGCTCCTCTCTCAGTGTTGGATTCCTTGATTTCTAAACTGTTCCCAGTTGGCAAAACACAGTATGAGTGTGCATTTGTTTATATTGGTCACAGAATCAAAAATGTCAGAGCTAGAAATCGGAGTAGTCCAGCCACCACTTTTGACAGATGGTAATGATTAATATTTGTAAATGGCTTTAGAGTTTTGCAGTGTATTTTTTTTTTTTTGAAGATTGGCACCTGAGCTAACAACTGTTGCCAATCTTTTTTTTTTTCCTTTTCTGCTTTTTCTCCGCAAATCCCCCCAGTGCATAGTTGTATATCTTAGTTGTGGGTCCTTCTAGTTGTGGCATGTGGGACACTGCCTCAACATGGCCTGATGAGTGGTGCCATGTCTGTGCCCAGCATCCGAACGGGTGAAACCCTGGGCTGCCGAAGTGGAGCACACCAATTTAACCACTTGGCCACGGGGCCGGCCCCTGCAGTGTACTTTTAAATGGTTTAAAATTTTTTCAGTCCCATTTAAATACAATTTTCTGTCCAGTGTCACCCAGCAAGTTAGAAAGAACTGTTTCTTTCTTTTGTCTCACTATTGTTGAGATTATTTTTTTTAATTATGGATTTGGGAAAACGGAAGCCATGGCTTAATCACTGAATAGCAGAGCTGTGGTGTGGCCTCTTTAATTCAGTCGCCAATCCACAGTGCAGTAGAGAAGCTCTGTCAGGAGAGGAGCCAGGTCACTCATCTTCTCACTTATAGTTAAGGCTGTTTGTTATTTTATATATATATGTATTTTCCTGGCCCTTATCAGTTCTGGAAATGATTTCCTTAGACCAAGTAGTTACTAGGGCTTTGTTTCTAAGAAGCTCCGTTTTTTGTGTGGCTGTTTCAGGATGTTTTACGCTTTTTTGTCTGAGGTCTCTTTTCTTTGAAAAACAAAAAAAATGGTTTGCATCTGCTAACCTCAGAAATCTCTCATTGTAGCCTGCAGTTTGCATCTTTTGTGGTTGTAGTTTGGAAGCTGGCTGTGACTTCTGTTTACCGTAATGAAAGGATATGGGACGCAACAAAGAAACTTTCAGGATTTCTAAAGGCAAGAAGACAGAGGAGGAAATGATTGAGAAACAATAATCACAAGCCATGATTTATAAGATAAGTGGATAAACCCAATTTGTAACAAATTATATACTTTTCTTTATAATACATTAGAATTACTTTCTCGGAATGTCAGAAGAGTTGGTTCTTTTTTCAGTTGTGTCATCTGTGATAATTCTTTTCTTTCTGTTTTTGTAGTTTTAGAATAATGGCCCTCTAACAGTGTTTTAGCCTAATTATGAAGATAGGTATTAATTATTGTTATATTGCTAAAGAAAACCAGAGATTTTATTTTGGGTAAGTTAGGTTGCTCTTTTTTTGTTTTCCCCAGAGTCTTTATTTGACACTTACCATGAATGAATTTCACTATTTTTGTTTGTTTGTTTGTTTTTTGTTTTTGTTTTTTTTAGATGTTTTATTTTTTCCTTTTTCTCCCCAAAGCCCCCCAGTAGATAGTTGTGTATTCTTCGTTGTGGGTCCCTCTAGTTGTGGCATGTGGGACGCTGCCTCAGCGTGGTCTGATGAGCAGTGCCATATCCGCGCCCAAGATCCGAACGAACAAAACACTGGGCCGCCTGCAGTGGAGTGCGCGAACTTAACCACTCGGCCACGGGCCAGCCCCTGAATTTCACTATTTTTTCCTGATTATGAAAATCATAGATCATTATAAAAATCAAAACATTGCAGAACTATGTTAAAAGCTCCTCTTGTCCCAGAGTCAGCTAGGCAAATTTCTTAGCTTTGCTGGAAGACAGTGCTTTACATGGTAGGTGCTTGATACAGATTTATATTAATTATGAAAAGATAGAGGCTGCCTATTCAGATTTTCAAAGAGTTGTTATGTAGTCCTTTCTCCAAAGTCTTCTACCACACCCCTTTCTGTTTTTAAAGACCAATTTAGTGATGACACTTGTTTGCGTAAATGTATGAGATGCAGTTCATGCATCCTTGTCCTTCAGGAGCTCATAGTCTTCTGCCAGGTCAGCATATAAAGCAATAACTTGTTCCTCTTTTTTTTGGCTGAGGAAGATTTGCCCTGAGCTAACATTCGTGCCAGACATTCTCTATTTTTTATGTATGTCGCCACCACTGCATGGCTCCTGCCAAGTGGTGTAGGTCGGTGCCCAGGAACCGAACTTGGGCTGCTGAAGCAGAGTGTGCCAAACTTAAGCACTAGGCCTTGGGCCTGGCCCCACTCATAATTCTTCTATCCAGAATTAAGCTGTTAACATTTTGTTATCTTTATGTAGTTCCTTCCAGTTTTTAAATATTTTTATTGCAGTGTGTACCTTAAACACAAATTGTAAGTATATAGCTTGATGTATATTTATATTTGTATACATGTGTGACCATCACCCACATTAATTCTTTCCAGTTCTTGCTCTTTGTGGGTGTATGTGTATACTTTTACATATTGTGATAAAGTGAAATGTAAAAATTTTGTTTTGATTTTTTTCACTTAATGTTCTATCATGAGTATTTCTCACTATCGTAAAGTATTCTCCTCAAATTTTATTGATCCTAGTTAGGAGTTAATTGATTACAAGGGACAGAAACTCATTCAAACAAGCTGAAGTAAAAAAGACATTTATTTTAAATTATAACATGTTATATATTTATAAATAATATATTAAAAGAATATCCCAAATCAGTTGGTCATTATTATTGCTGTATATAGTTTTCTGTTGTGTAACAGTACCACAATTTTGTCTCTCAGTTCTACTGTTGATGACACATGAGTGGTTTCTAGATTTTGAATGTTTCAATAGTGATAAGTTACGGACATTCCTCTGTGTGCCTTTTTTGTGAACATGCCCTTTGGTCTGTTGAGTATGTACGTGGGAGTGGAATTGCTGGGTCATGGGTATGTGTTCAGCTTTAGTAGATACTACCAGCTGCTTTCCACGGTGGTCGTATCAGTTTGCATTCTCATCCCTATCCTCCCCAACACAGCATTTTCCTTCTTTTTCATTTTAGTCATTCTAGTGGTTATGTAGTGGTATTGCATTACTTAAATTTGCATTTTCTGGATAACTAATGAAGTTGAGTATCTCGCAAAGTTTATCAGACATTTGTATCTCCTCTTTTTGGAAGTATCCAAGTCTTCTGCCATTTTTCTTTCAGGTGGTCTTTTTTTTCCCTTATTGATTTAATGGAATTCTTTATATGTTCTAGATATGTGTCTTTTGTCAATTATATGTATTGCAAATAGCTTCTTGTGATCTGTGTGTTCCTTTTTAATGCTCTCTCTCTCTTTTTTTTTTTTTTTCTGCTGAGGAAGATTGTCCCTGAGCTAACATCTGTGCCAGTCTTCCTCTATTTTGTACATGGGATGCCCCCACAGCATGGCCTGATGAGTGGTGGGTAAGTCCGCACCCAGGATCCGAACCCATGAACGCCGGGCCACTGAAGCAGAACTCGCGAACTTAACTGCTACGCCACCTGGCCAGCCCTCCTTTTCATTCTCTTAATGGTGACTTTTGAGGAACAAAAGTTTTTAGTTATAGTCCAGTTTATCAGTTTTCTCTCTTTATGTTTAGTGCATCTTGTGTTCTGTTTGAGGCCTTTTTGCTATTGCAGGGTCACAAAGATGTTGTGTTTTTCCTTCTAAAGGCTTTGTTGTTTTACCTTTCACATTAGATCTGCAGTCACAGAGCTAACCTTAAACGCTGTGCTATAGCACTGCTCTGTGCTGCCTGAAAAAAGTTCCCCCACCTTTTTTGTGTGTGCGTATTTGTCGTTTTTCAGCTTTCTGCAAAATGAAAGAGAAGCATTTCCGTTCCTCTCACAGCTGGACCTGAAGTATAAGGCTTTGATATGACCAATACAGTGCTTTTAGTACTCACTTAGTAAAACAAATGCTACTCTTTATGCTTTGATTTTAGCACTAATTGGTAAAATTTTAGTGGTTAGGAAACTGTAAAAAAAAAAAAAAAAGGATTTATTACTATAAAAGTTCTTAAGGGTAAAGAAAACTCCCTCCTGTTATTGAGGGTGAGCTGACAGGAGGCTCCCAGCTCCTGGATGCTTAAACCCCTGCATGCTCTGCGTGCTCTGGGGAGGAGGAGACTGTCGGGTGGTCTCTTCTTATAAGCTGTGGTTTGAAATTTGGACAGAGGAAGGTGCCGGCTTTCTTGGTACAGCTGTGTTTGCTGCTCTGGGATCTGCTTTGGTGTCTGTTCTGTGAAGCAGATAGATGTCACTTCATGCAGTAGAGGCTTCCTTCTTGGGAAACATTTGGGAATTTCCAGGGCATTTCTGTGTCTTGTTTTCATGGTTAAAGATTTAGAGGTGACTCTCACGTGTATGGCTGTCCTTTTGCCTCTTGTGTTCCATACACGTGTGTCATACACTTTACATATGTTAACTCGCTCCTCTCACTAGGCCTATGAAATAGGTATTACCCCCGCAGTACAGATGAGGAAACTGAGATTTACAGAAGAGAGACCTTGGATGGGTTATGTAAAATTCAACAAGACATGGAACTAGTATTTGAATTTAGATTTGCCTGTCTTTAAAGTCCTGTGTTTTCCACTATAGTGTATGTACCGCAGGATATACCACACTACCTTCCTAGCTTCATCTGGAGAAGAGCCCCCTTCAGATTTGTGAGGCCTGTCTGTCCAGAGAAGGAGGTACAAGTTTACTCAAATGTGGTCGTGAATTTCAGGAGGGGTTGGTTTTGAATGGTGAAGTTTTATCTTTCTGTATTGCACTTAGCATAGAGCTGTGTACGTAGTAGGAACTCAGTCAAGATTGGTGGGTTAGTTGCTTGGGTGTGGAATAATGTAGTGATATAGCAGAGGAGTCGAGTGTGAGGTAGACAGGGTCTCTGCCCCATGGTAGCTCCGTGGAGAAAACATCACTCTGACTGTGCTTGTATTTATAGCTTGGATTTGTTGAGAATGTGGCTATGATGTAGGGTTTTGGACGAATTGTTTTGGTTAAGTGTCTTGCAGATTCTGTAAATATTTGTGGGTTGATATGTTGATGAATTGTGGGGATATTTTCACCTTGAGGGAGAATTAAAATTTTTGGCTTGGCACATTTTCTCTCTCTCTGGTAGCAGAGGAGTATTCATTTTCGGAATTCTTCTTTAGCCTTATTTTGTAATAGATTGGCTGGTTCGGTTTTTGCTGCTGTGGTAAGAAGAACTGTGTTATAATTGGCATCTCTGCTTCCTCTAACAGTTTTATGGGTTTGTTTTGAAGTGCCTGAAAAAAAAGAAAGAAACTTTTATTTTGTGAAATATTTCTTCAAAAGGGTATTTTATGCTGGTTGATACTCTAAATGTGAAATCCCAAATAAACACATATGAAAAAACTATCTTAAAGACTAAAATGGGTGGCTGGCCTGATGGCATAGTGGTTAAGTTTGCACACTCTGCTTTGGTGGCCTGGGGTTTGCGGGTTCAGATCCTGGATGTGGACCCACATTCGGCTCATCAAGACATGCTGTGTGCCGACTGTGAACTCATCCCTGACCTGCCTCTCTCAGTGCGCCTCACCTCCGTGGTGCTTGTCAGTATCTTAACTTCTCCTTCACAGTCTTCCCAGTATTCACTCTTTTAATCATCACTGATGCCTAGGCCTTAGGCAGGACCATGTCATCAATTTGGCTTGGAGGGGCCAGCCCAATGGCATAGGGGTTGGGTTCACGTGCTCTGCTTCAGCAGCCCAGGGTTTGCAGGTTTCCATCCTGGGTGCCGACCTGCACACCACTCTTCAAGCCATGCTGTGGAGGCATCTCACTTACAGAGAAGAGGAAGATTGACACAGATTTTAGCTCAGGGCCAGTCTTCCTCACCAAAAAAAAAAAAAAAAGGGGGAGGGGGAACTAAAATGGCCCCAGAAGCCTTTATCCACCATTCTCCTAGTAAATTATGGGTTGGAAAGGATAGTACTGACTTGGTAAGAGTAGACTGAAACCTGAGGTCACTAAGCATTTATATAAAGAGCATTTAATTCCTCTGAATGACTTCAAGTCTCCCGACCCAGACAGATTACACCCCAGAGTTTTGAAAGAATTTTGGGATGAAATCATCTAGTCACTGTCAGTAACCTTTACGGAATCATGAAGTTACCACAAACAGACATGTTTTCAAGACTAATAGGAAGGTAAG
This sequence comes from Equus quagga, assembly GCF_021613505.1. Classification (NCBI taxonomy): domain Eukaryota; kingdom Metazoa; phylum Chordata; class Mammalia; order Perissodactyla; family Equidae; genus Equus; species Equus quagga. Next base: position 19,799,613 of record NC_060280.1, read on the forward strand.
AGCTCGACATATTCCTAGTCAAAATCTGGAGTGGTTTATTAAGAGTATAGTATGAGGATTTACAGAAGGAGACTGTGATTATTAAGTGCCAACATGGGCCCACTAAGAATATTTAGGTCAGTTTGTCCACATTTTCTTTATTAAGGGAGTAGACTGGTAGAGGAGGGGAATGCTGTCAGCTACTGTTTTTGGATTCAGGAATGTTTGGATGGGAACGATTAGGATATACTTGGAGATAAGAGATTTGAGCTGTATGATGAAACAGGTGATGCGAAAGTAGGCTAGAGGGCAGATGTGAGTTAATAGAAGCACGAGAGTGTCAGGCTTTTACTTGGCTGCAAGTTTGATTTATGGCAAAAATATGGTTTAGTTGACAAAAAGTTCTGATTTTAGGTTGCATTAATAGAGAGATATCGTTGAAAAGGAGAGTGGATTGTCCTGTTTTAAATAATGTTAGTCAGACCACACCTAGATAATGTACTGATTTTAGTTCTAGGAGCTAGGGTTCTGAGGGAACTGAAAACCGTGTCATATGAACTACATTCAAAGGAGCAGATTTGTTTTATGGCCAGTAAATGGCTCTGACGGTAGCTCCCACAGAAGAGTTCCAGTAGATCTTGGAGATGGAGAATGGCAACACACTGTTGGAATACTGTAGGTTTTGAAAGCACTCACTTGAATAAATGTAGATTGGCTAAAACAGGCAAGGAAGGGTATGAAGGTCATTCTAGGCAGAGAATAGCATCTGCAAAAGAACGAAGGCATGAAAAAGCATGCCGTATTTGGGAACTACAAGTGAATTAGTACAGATAGTGTGTATAGAGGGAGAGAGTGGGTAGTATGAGGTGAGACTGGGGAAGTTGGCAGAAAGTTGGAAATTGGAGAAAAACTGGAGCCTAGGAAGATAAAAGTGCTATGAATAAGGCTTGATTGTATTGAACCAGGCCTAGCATTCCAGGCTTTCTCTCTTCCTTTCAAGAGCTCTCTTCTTCTTCCCTTCCTTCAGGTATGTTGTTTTAGGTTTACTTTAAAATGGTCGGGGCATGCCCTCTGTTTATGAAAGGATTCTAAATAATCACACAGGACTATCTTTTACATTCTTTAGCAAGCTGAAGAACTTACTGGAAAAGCTGTGACTTATAAGCAGTAGGTTGAAGGGTATTAATGTTCCTATTATGGTTTTAACTTTTAGAGACAGGCAGACTATGTTCTAGGTCATGCTAGAATCAAGAACTCTTTCCACTTCACTATACTACTTGCTCAAAAGAGGATTCTTTCTTTGCCTAGTTCAAATGATAAATGCTAGGATGAACAGTTGCAGCTATAGTGATCCAGCAGTTAACAGCTGTGCCAAGTAGAAGATATGTTTATCAAGACCTTGTGGTAACTTTGCTTGTGACTGGTATGGTTGTGGCTTATTGTTCTACTGCAGGCAGGGTTGGATTTCAGCATGGGCAGTGGGTTCCTGAGGCCTCTCTGCTTGTTCCATAATCAGGGCTCTGTCCAGGGTCGATATGCAGCCTGTACACCCTGTGTGTATAGCCAGCGTTTCTTCTGATTGGTTGGTGCCCACATTGCGCTGATTGTTAAATGTTTTGAGAATCACGTCTGGCTCTAACCATCTGTCTTTGATGTTATTTGAGACCTGAAGTTTCTCTAAATTTGTTTTGGTTCATTTATACAGAGAAAGTGCCTTTTTTTCCATCCTCATGCCCTTAAACAACTTCATAAAAAACAAATTCCTGGAAGCAGGTATGTTTTCCTACTATTAAAGACCATTATACATTATTTTCCTTTAGGTCCACTCTGATTTAAAAGCTAGTTTCAAACATTTATGAGACAATTAAGGACATTTGAACACTGAGTACATATTTGCATTAAGGATTTTTCTAGGTGTATTAATAATATTACGGTTATGTTAAAAGAAAAAAGAGGTCTTATCTTTTGGAGACACACTAAAATATTGTAGATAAAATATGTCTGAATTTGCTTTAAAATAATTTCGTATGGAGGTGTGCAGATATAAAGTAAGATTGGACATGCGTTGATAACTGTTGAAACCAAGTGATGGATACATGTTAATTCATTGTACTTTTCATAATAAAAAGTTAGAAAAAGCTTGTATCCTCTCAAAATCCCCCTGCATTTATAAAATTATAATTGGATTTTAAAAAGTTCTCAAAGGTGTATTCTTGGCAATTATAGTTTCTGGTTGCCTGGCAATAATTAGAAGTTACAACTTAATATACTTACAGCCAAAAGCAAAGAAATTTGACCTTTTAGTTAATTTATGTAATATTTTCATATGCATTTCAATATAGCTTTTTGAAATATTAAAAATGATGCCTCATCATAATTTTTTTAATGGGCCTCTTGTTGGGAGCCATTGGCTCTAAAAATTTTGATCCCCAACCTTGTTTGTATCTAGACTTCTTAACCCAATTGTAATCAATAGATGTTTTTAGTTTTTTTTTTTACCTGTGTATGTTTCTTTAATGGTTAGATTGTATTCCATTGCCTTGATGTACCAAATTCTCTCTTGTTGTTAAGCATTTGCTTTTCTTCTTTTCTTGCAGCTGTAAATAGCTCAACTGTAAGAAATTGCTTTTTTGTGTGTGTGAGGATGATTGACCTTGAGCTAACATCTGTTCCAATCCTCTTTTTGCTTGAGGAAGATTGTCACTGAGCTAACATCTGTGCCAATCTTCTTCTATTTTATGTGGGACGCCCTCACAGCGTGGCTTGACTAGTGGTGCTAGGTCCGTGCCTGGGATCCGAACCTGTGCACCCCAGGCCACTGAAGCGGAGCGTGCAAACTTAACCACTAAGCCACTGGGTAGCCCCCAGAAATTGCTTTTTAGTGGATTTAGCAGATCGAAGGGTATGGATTTATTTTTTTAGAGCTTTTACGATGTCATGCTAGTTTGATTGAGCTTCTTTCAAAGGTGTGACTTTGTGAGTTGGAACCTTTTCAAGGTTTAGTTCTCTTACTCTTTTACCAAAGGTTTTTAAATTTTTATTTATTTATTTATTTATTTGAGGAAGATTAGCCTTGATCTCACATCTGCCGCCAATCCTCCTCTATTTGCTGAGGAAGACTGGCCCTGAGCTAACATCCGTGCCCATCTTCCTCTACTTTATATGTGGGATGCCTGCCACAGCATGGCTTGCCAAGCGGTGCCGTGTCTGCACCCGGCATCCGAACCGGCAAACCCCAGGCCACCGAAGTAGAACGTGTGCACGTAACTGCTGTGCCACTGGGCCAGCCCCTACCAAAGTTTTAAGGCATGATAACAGTGGAAAAAAGGATAAATTTGGTTCTATTAAAAAAAATTGAGCTTTTGCTGTCAACAGGTGGAAGGATGGAAATGAATTTATTTTTCTTCAGTGAAGTCACAGTTTCGGATGATACTGCCATTTAGCTCTGTTAGAGAGTACCTGGTACTAGATGGGGAGAACAGTCACATATGTTGGCAATGATTAGGGAAAACTGTGTAATAAAAGTGGCATTTGAACAAGATCTTGAAGGACTTACACCAGGAGGATGTAGTGGGAATAGGCAGAGGGTAGGTAAGGAGGGAACTATGGGGCATGTTTAGGCAATATTGAGTCATCCTTTTTGGTGAGAACATATCCTATTCAAAGGATAGTAATGGAAGCTAGGGTTAAAGAGTTAGTTGGGGGAACAACTGAAATAAGAATATACCAGATAGACTATATGAAAAAAGAATACTAGGGGCAAAAAAGAGAAATGATGGTATTTGTGATAGCTTATAGACTATCAGCTGCCGCTGTTGCCTCTATAAATAACTCAGTTGCAGGAAAATTGCTACCCTGTTAGTCATTCTGGCTAGAATCCTCAGTTTAGCATTTATCAGACCTAATGATTTTCCAGGAAAGGGAGGATCCTTGTTTGTAAGGTTGTTGATCTAAGTGGAACTGATTTATTTTCAAAGTCTGTCCAGAGAAGAGAGTATGAGAGATGTAGAAGACACTGGACATTGAGAAAGTGGAGAGAAAGAATTGTCATAGCACTTACTCATTGGGCTCCATCTAAGAAGCTGTCGCTTTTCACCTAAAGCTTTGGCAACACTGGTGGCTTTTAGTCTTGGTTTTCTTCCAAGGACTGATAGAAGGCCCTAGCCTCATGTCTTGCATGTTCTTCTTACTAAGCTCATTTACTGGCAGGTTGGGCCTCTACTCTCCCTGGCTCTCTCCCATTCCAGCATCAAGGGAAGGCTCTGAGGGGCCATCTTTGCCTAAGCACCAGAGGTAGGGCAGCGTGGAGATTGATGGTGGAGATTGATGGTGCTTGGTGCAATGAAAGGGTCCAGCAGATCTGGAATTACTTTAGTTACGGAGGAACCCTCTCATGATCTGTGGGTTAAGGATACTGCTCTGTATCACAGCAGAGAACTTGGGCTTTTATAGCTTTTTAGCCTTCTGATGATTACTTACTCTTAGAGTTTTCCTTACAGCACAATTGTACTTCTTGGCTGATCTAAATTCTGAAGTTCTAACAGACATCCACTCTGTGTAGTAGGTGAAAAGAGTATTTGATGGAATGTCTGTAGGGATTTCTAATCAGATTTTGCCTCATACTCATTGAGTGACTTATATCTGAGCCATTTTCCTTATCCATAAAATCCCTCTGAGGGTTGTGGTGAAGCTGAAATGAAATGATAGATGAAAGTGTTTTCAGCGGATTCCAGGTGGTATATATATATTTTTTCTTTTTGCCTTCAAGGCTTCTCGTTCCATATAATGCAAAGAGAGGAGGAAATGTGCAGAGAGTAGTGTGTGGATCATTATGGGAAGTTTGAGTTCATGAAGTTGACCTTTTGAGGAGGAAAGCTTTTAATTTTCTAAGACCTAAGATCTATAGAAATCTCTGACAGTGAGGACTTTGAGGACAGGATCTGTATTTTCCTTTTGGGAAATCTTAGCAGAAACACAGAGAGATGGGGTATTGGGTGAGGAGAAATCTGGGAAGGAGGTAATTGTTATATTCAAATTTTATTTGTGAGGGGACCCTGTTTTACTCATTTGTGGCTATCTGGGAAGGGAGAACAGTGCTGACTCATCTAAATCCGGAGTCTTGGTGGATTTTTCACTGTAAAGTAGTATTGGGTTATGAATTTCATGTACTTTTTCTTCCCAAGAGATTTGAGCAATAAGGGCCAGGAATGATGGTTATTCTCCTTTGCTGGATGAATGATGTAGGTGTGCAAATCCCTGTGCAGGCGATGAGCCAGGACTCCTGCAGTTGTTTTGGTTTTGACTTAAAGTTTTGTTCATTTCAGTTTTCAAATATTCTGTTAATATTGTGTAACTACTTCAGATACATGTTTCTTTGGTTTAATAGGAATACATGACATATTAGTCTTCTAGTATTCACCTTTAAATTAGGTGCATATAAATAGGAAGAGTTACTTTTTATAGTCTACATCCTTGTACTTTAATAGTGTTAACTAAATTTTTGCAGTAAAGAAACTAGTAATTAGTGTTCTAAATCCTAGTTAAAAAAAAATCTCTTCTTTACCAGATCAAGAGAAATGCACGTTTTTTAGTATAATCCCTTTATAATAGAGATCATAAATGCTCATAGTAGGAAATTCAGAAAGTACAGAAAAGTATAAAGAAAAAAATAGCAATCACTCATAACCCCACCTTCCAAAAGTAACATAGCCATGTTTTATATTTTATGTATTTCTTTCCATAATTTTTTCTGTTTGAATTTTTAAAAATATCATATATTGCAAGCAAACTGTCATTTTTTGCAATTTAAAAGAAAGTTATGCCATAGGTACTTAAGAACATCTGTTTCTTTGCTTCTTTTAGTGTTCTTTGTTCTGATTTAAATTTTTTGTATGCTTTTTCTTATCTGTCATCTCATTTTTTGGGGTAGGTGGGACGTAAATCACAAATTTAAAAAAAAAACACTGTCTTTTCAGGGTATCTTAAGCTCTGTAGAGTAAGGTTTCAAGTTTGATCTGAAGTCACATTCACTAAGTTTCTAGAGTGCTTTAACTGTGCTTCTGTTTCCTTTCTTTCATTTCTACATGATCACATCCGGTCAGGAAAACTGTTAATCTACTTCATCACTCTCTACGTTTTTTCTCTTTCAGATGTGCAACATCTGAAAGATTCTTTTTGTCATAGGAGTCTCTTGTGATTTGTCCCTTGGGTGAGATCTCTACTGGATACCTTATAGCAGTGTTTATGGTAGTTTTTGGTTTACAAATCCCTTTGAGAATCTGACAAGCTGTGGATCTTTGCCCTAGCGCCATCAGTCCGGGTTGTTTGAAATCTTGGTTTGCTAGGCCTATTGCACAGCCAACACCTTGGGATGTTCCTTTACTCCATCTTGGAGTTATCCTTTGCCACTCTCTTGTGATGGATCCAGTTTCCTGCATCTCATATGCACATCTTTCTTAGTTAATTCTGGCTTTGGCAGAGCACCTTTTTAATTTCCACAAGGTGGTGGTTGTCTGTCTTCTTGTTTTTTTGACTTTATTGAAATATAATTTACATACTATAAAGTCACTTTGTGTTCCCCCACTGTGGGCAACCACAAATCTACTTTCTGTCTCTATAGATTTGCATATTCTGGACATTTTATTTAAATGGGATATAATTTTTAAAACCTTTTAAATAAATTTATTAGTTTAGAATAGATTTCGATTTACAGAAAAATTGTGAAGATAGTTCACAGAGTTCCCAAATACCACACACCCAGTTTTTCCTAATAGTAACATCTTACGTAGTATGCTACGTTGGTCACAATTAATGAACCAATATTGGTACATTGTTGTTATTAATTAAAGTGTGGGTCTATTTTCATCCACTGCGCTAGATCTTTGGAGAGCACTGTCAATTTGAGAAATTGGGCACTTTCATTTCTGGGGAATTTTGTTGAAATTTTTTGTTTTTTTTGAGGAAAATCAGCCCTGAGCTAACATCTGCTGCCAATCCTCCTCTTTTCGCTGAGGAAGCCTGGCCCTGAGCTAACATCCATGCCCATCTTCCTCTACTTTATATGTGGGATGCCTACCACAGCATGGCTTGCCTGGCGGTGCCATGTCCGTCCGCTCCTGGGATCCGGACCAGTGAACCCTGGGCTGCCGAAGCAGAACATGTGCACTTAACCGCTGTGCCACCGGGCTGGCGCCTTGTTGAATTATTTTATTGATAATATCTTCCCCTTTATTTTCTCTCTTCTATCTTTATGGAATACTATTATTTGGATATTAGGCTTCCTGGGCTGACTCCATACTTTATTCAGATTTTCTTAGTTTTTGTCTAATACTCTTTCTGTTCCAGGATTCCATTCAGGATACCACATTACAATTAGTTGTTATGTCTCCTTAGGTCCCTTCTAGCTGTAACGGTTTCTCAGACTTACTTTCTTTTTGATGACTTTGGCAGTTTTGAAGAATATCGGTCAACTGTTTTGTAGAATGTACCTCAATAGGGATGTGTATGATGTTTTTCTCAGGATTAGACTGGGTTTATTTTGAGAGAAAGACTAGAGGTAAAGTGCCATTCTCATCATATTATATCAAGGATCCATACATACTATCAACATGACTTAGCACTGCGATGCTAATGTTGATCACCTAGTAGTGTTTGTCAGGTTTCTCCAATGAAAAGTTATTCTTTGCCTATGAGCAGCCGATACTTAAGGAGTGGCGAGCTATTTTCCACCTCTTTGAGAGCAGAGTGTCTAGATAAATTATTTGGAATTCTTCTGCACAAGAGAGTTGTCTATTATCCCCCTACTTATTTATTTAGCATTTATTTATATTAGTATGGACTCATGGATATTTGTTTTATACTTTGGGTTATAATTCAGCTTCTTTATTTTGTTGTTCAAATTAGTTTAGCTTTCGTCCTTGGGAGATCTTTCAGTTGGCTCCTGTGTCTCTTTGATGTGTCCTCAACATTGTGGGGTTTTTTTTGGAGTGCTTCCTTACATTTTGGCACTACAAGATGCTCCAGGATCCTCCTGTATATTTCCTGCTCCAGTTAAAGAACCAGCCATTTCTCTAAGCAGCCCTGGTTCTTTTTATTGGAGGATGGTGTTAGAAATAAGATCTGGGTGCTAGTTGTGCTCATTATTACTGGGATGTTTTTGCTTCTAGGCCCTTTGATATGATGATATGTAAAATAATAGAGTATTTTTGAACTTTTCTTTTTTTCTGCATAGTTTTCTATTTCCTCAAAGTTGCATTGATTGCTTGATTGGCAAGAGGTGTCTTTCTTGAATCTTAGAGTCTTTTCCCAAATGTCTCATGATCTCTGTCTATGTATGTTTAAGAATAATGCACCAAGAAGCTGATTGGAAGCTCTGTGTTCATAGCGGGGTTTGGTTACTGGGAGGTTCACTGAAGAATGGTCTGGCTGCATTGTTTCTTCCCTGTTCCGTCAGTATCTCTGCGTCTTTTTCTTGGGCTGGGCAAATGCACATAAAAGGCTTCTCCGAATCTCAGCCTTGAGGGCATAATCCTAGCTGCCAGCTTTCTGAGAGCCAAGTACTGGAAGAGCACTGGGGATCTCAACATTCAGTATGTAAAATTTATACTTCCCTATTTTTAGAATGATACCCTTGCTCTCAGCTATGTCTGTGATTCCCCAGCTGTTGATGCTTTGTACCTCAATTGTAATCTCAAGTACAGATACCTATTCTTCTTTTTTTATTTTTTAGTTGAGATGTAGTTGACCTATAACATTGTATTAGTTTTAGGTGTACAACATAATGATTTGATATATGTGTATATTGCAAAATGATTACCACGATAAATTTAGTTAACATCCATCACCATATATAGTAATGAGAACTTTTAAGATTTACTCTCTTAGCAACTTTCAAATACACAATACAGTATTAACTGTAGTCACCATCTGTGCGTTATATCCCCAGGACTTATTTATCTTATAAGTGGACGTTTGTGCCTTTTCACCCCCTTCACTCCTTTCGCCCATGCCACTCATTCTTTTATTTATCCTTTGTAAAGAATAAACTTTCAGTTTTCTTCTGGAATGGAGGCCACATGGAGTGGGAAGGGTATGGGAGTGGGGGAGCTTGTTCTTTTTTTTTAATTGAGATATTATTCATCTAACAAATGTACCATTTTAAAGCGTACACTTCAGTGGATTTTAGTATATTCACAATGTTGTGCAACCGTTACCACTTTCTAGTTCCAGAACATTCCCATCATCCCAAACAGAAACTACATACCTATTAGGAGTTAGCCCTCTGGCAACCACTATCTGTTTCTGTGAATATGCCTATTCTGGACATTTTATCTAAATGGAATTATTCAATATGTGGCTTTTTGTGTCTGGTGTCTTTCACTTAGCATAATGTTTTCAAGGTTCATTTGTGTTGTAGCATGTAACAATACCTCATTCCTTTCGATGGCTGAATAATGTTCCATTGTGTAGTTATACAATGTTTTGTTTATCTATTCATGAGCTGATGCCAGCTGGTTTTTAAATACACTTTCAACCAATCCTTCTGTTTTCAGCCCTATCTTTGTCCCTACTTCCTTAAGTGCCTGATGCTACAAGTTCCTGAGCTTTTGGAGCTTATGTTGTATCTCACTTTCTCGAGTCTGCTGTCAGTAACTGTTCATCCATCTGCTTTCTAGCCTCTAAAATTTTGTTGCTGTTACCTTCACTTTTGTTCTGTGGGTTTGTGCTTCCCTCACACCCACCCCTCTACTGTTGTTTTAGTGGGGTTTTGGGGACAGAGAGGCAGCAGAGGAAGAAGTAATGCCTGCCATCAGCTCACAGTTTAAAAGGTAGAATTTCCATGCTGGGTCAGACTCTAGGCCCAACGGTTGTTAAGCTATGGAATGATCAAGCTGGAAGAACCTTTACAGATCAGAAACTAGTCTTCTACTTATTTATCTTTCAGGTAAGGAAAGTGAGACCCACAAAACTCAGTAGGTTGTTTAGGTCATACAACTAGTAAGTAGCCAAGGTGAGACTTTAACCCTGTGTTCTATCTTCTAGGCTAGTTGCTTATACTTAATTTAGGCTGATTATTTTAAAATAATAAATAAAAAACCAAAATGGTTTTGAGGAGAGCATGAAGACCATTGCTTGGATTTGTCCTCTGCCACTTCTTTCTTGGATCCCAGCCCGGGGGGTTTACCTAAGCCCCGCTTTCTGGAGGGGCTAGCATTTAGAGAAAAGTGTCTGCATATGTGTCTAGCCTCTGGGAGTCCTCACTCTGTTCAGAACAGTCTGTGTATATCCAGTTCACAGGACTGGGTTCGTTAGACTGGTCTGAAAGACCATTAATTTGCCAGCTTGTTGCATCCCCCACTAAACTGAGCAAATATCTGAGGTCGAGATGTTAGCCTCACAGATGTGTGCCCTGTGGGGTGTTCGGCTGGGCCAAAAGGGAGGCAGTGTCTATACTTGATACTTTGCTGCCGAAGTTCTATCCTAACTGTGGTTTGGAGCAGTCCTGTTTGGATAGGTTCTCAAACCCCATTCTCTTGTTAAAACTGGGTATATGAGAAGGTCAGCCATTTTAGAAATAGTAGTTGCATGAGTTGGACTATGTGTGGTGCCTGGAAGATGTCAAGGAGGAGGCATAACATCAATAAAAGTAGTGGCCGTATTCACAAATCTAAAGTTATCTGACGAAGAAAATATGTTGAGAAAGACAGTGAACAAATCTGCCTCAAGGGGAAAACACAGGGGTAACAGATGGTTTCTTTTGCTCTTTCATTGACAAGCCTGATGAGCAGCTTTCCTGGGGTCTTAGTGCCTTAGAAGAGCCCCTCATGGCCTGTCCGAGATGGGGGCAGCCCACTACCTGCATTCTGGGTGGTTTGTGAGTGTCTCGCTCCTGAGCACCGGTCAGCTGGTGATGTGGGCCAAGTACAGGCTGTCTCTTCAAAGACAGTTATCTTCACTGTGTGCTGCAGGAGCCAAAAATTTACCTCAATTTCATACGTAGAGGAGGTGAAGGAGAGAGTGATGAGTAGACTGTAGATGGTTTTCTGTAGCTACCAAAACTCTGCTAGTCTTGGGTTTTTTTAAGGTGTCTCTATTTAGAAAGTGTTGATGGTAATGAAGTAGTCTTCTAAAAATAATAGCAAGGTTAATGCTCATTTAGTTAGAAATTTGTGTTCTGTTATCTTACTACACTGTGCCTCATCAGTCAGACTTGACAGGGGATGACCTCTGATTTGTACGGAGGTTCAGAAATTATCTGGAAGACAAGGAGTATTGAAATGCTGGGGCAGCAAGCAAGTTGAAGATAAAACACAAGCTGGTTTTCAACTTGCACCAAAAATAAGTGTGAGTTGGTAGTAATACTGTTCTGATGGGCAGTCTGTTTCAGGAATGTTTGTAACAGGAAAGATACGGTGGTATAATAAACTGATTATAGCATAAGTGGCATTGAATTGGTGACCAGTGTCACCAACAGGATCAATTCTAGGACATCCCAGAATGCCAGTATGCAGAGGATAGCATAATAACCTGGTTGTATCCATTCCCAGAGGAAATAAATTCCATCACTTATGCTGTAGATAATGTGATCTAGACCTTAGAGGACTGATGCTGATATAGTGAGGTGAGGCAGTTCATGTGATACTTCTGTCTTGGGCCTGGAGAGAGGGAGCACTCTGCTGCCTTCAGAGTTCTGTCCACGGTATAGCTTTGAATGCTTGAATTGTATTGCCTGCAGCCTCTGCTTTAAAACCTTGATAGCTTGTTAAAAACATTAAAAATTTTTTTAACTACAAAGTGTACTTTTAATTTTTAAAATTTTTAAATTTTAATATTTCCTGAGGAATATTTGCCCTGAGCTAACATCTGTGCCAGTCTTCCTCTATTTTGTAGGTGGGTCACCGCCACAGCATGCCTGCTGACCAGTGATATAGGTCGGCGCCCAGGAGCTGAACCTGGGCTGCCAAAGCAGAGCGTGCCGAACTTAACTACTAGGCCATGGGGCCAGCCCCTAGTAGTGCATATATTTTATTTTAAACTGTATGAAAACCCACCCATTTAGGTTAATCTGTAAGTGGTCAAAATGTTTCCTGCCCAAATTAGTAGATACATTTAGAGCTGTGGTTTCTAATTTTTTTGGGTCGTAGGACCCTTTGGCAATCTGATAAAAATTGTGTTCTCTCTCCAGAAAAATGCACATATCTTCATACAAAATTTTGTAAATCGTTTCATAGAGTTTCGGGGTTTCTTTGAAGCTTCTCAGCGTAAGCATCCCTCATTTAGGGTTATTCAAATCAAGCTAGTAGTAACAGGCTAATAGCAATACAAATGTTGGTTTGTTTCAGCTTGGTCAAAGCAGAACAAGTCAACAAAGAACCTATTGGAAGTCCTTGCAAGGCATGCAGGCTTTTAAAAAAATCTGTTGTGATTTATCTGAACTGTACTTCCCTGGCCACAGATTCAACACCTAATTGACTAATTTTTAAGTTGCTGTTAGAAGTGGGCCTTAGTTCTGATAACGTGTACTCTATATGTGTTGGGCAAATAATTAGTTGTTGTTTCTAAGACAATAGGACAGTCGTAGTTGTGATGCCTTATTCGTAATTGTTTAAATTTCTAAAGGTCTAAATAATTGAGGATTTGAGGTTTCAGGAGGTGGGGCTATGTGGATGTTCCTGAGGCAGTAAGTCTCTACTGCTTCCCCTCAAAACTCAGCCCTCAGTAAATGATGGAAGATTGAATTGTTTTCATAAAAAGATCTTAGATTTCTGAATCTCCTTTGTCTGTTACTTTTCTGATACTCTATAGAATGGCTGTGGTGAACATGATTTGTTTTCAGGGCCCTCAAACCTCCTCTTTATACACCTCCTTTTTGCTTGCAGTGAAAATACTCTGCTTCTTCCACTGGTCCAGTCTAATACACAGAAGGGCTTTTGTCTAAGATTGGCACTCTGCGTGCCTTTGCTCAGGACCTGACTCTTTAACAAGACTTCTTTAACTCAGCTTGTTTGAAGAAGGGGCAGGAGGTGGAGAGGTGGTGGTGGGGACAGAGGATCTAAGGACCACTTCTCCCTGTGATTCATAGCCTCCCCCTCCTCTTTGTCTACACCCCAGGTCAGCTCATCGTGTCCACCTCTGGCTTCATCTCACTGGTTGTTTAAAATTCTCCTCTTAAATCATCCCCCGTTCTATCCTTTGAATGCTCATCGTGTCATAGGGGGCACCTCACAGCCATCTTAGGAAAACGTCTTTCTCTGAAAGCTTTCACGTAGGACAGTGGTAACTGCCCTGATTCCTGTATATGTTCAAATATTTCGTGCTTTTTACTGAGGGGATTTTCTAGCCTAGTAAGGAAGAAATGAGCAAACTGAGAACTGAAAATGAAGAAGCTTAGGAGGAAGAGATAGTTATCTTCTCTCAGAACTGAATGCAGTTTAAAAATACGTTCTGAGAATCTCAGACTGTAGACAAGATCATTATGTCAGCTGCTTGCTGTTTAATTATTTTGTACAATGAGTGCAGGCCTGCCATGGGTGGGCTCTCTGCAGGTGTTACTGAAAGCTCTGAGACAGGCTCTGCATAGCTCTAGGGCTTTGCTGCTGCCGCTGTTACCAGCTGCCTGCTGATTTTGCCAGTCTTCTTTAGTGAAGATTACCAAATGTATTTTGAGAGATGAAATTTGCTGGAAAGGAGTTTCAGAAAAATCAGTTTGGAAGAAGGAATCAGGAAATGAGAGGAATTGAAATTGTGGTACTTGCTTTACTAACAGAAGGAAGTTTGGGTCTTGCCAAAAGTTTAAAATTATGAGTAAGTGGGCTTCTGATGATGATGACAGACAAAACCTGAGAGAAAATGGAAGTGAAGGTTTTAATTATAAAAGCAATAACTTTCTGACTGGAATTATTATTAGTTTCAGGAACAGGTTCCTTAGAATTATTATAAACTCTTAATTTTTAGAAACTTTTGAGATGCCTCTGGGATGATTTAGAGTGAAGGACTGTCTGACCTTAGGTTCGTCCCAGTCTGTATTGATGAAGACTCTATCTTCTTTAATAATCACCAGCCCCTTTGGGTTCAAACCAGCTTAAAAGAACTATAGTCGGAACAGAATTTATTCTGTCAACTAGAGCACATGAACAGGATCCTGTGCAAGTGCGCTTGAATGGTTAGGCAACATAGACTGAAGATCTGGAGCCTCCCAGATGATCACCTTCCTGTGAAATGGTTATTGGTGTATATTCTTTTTCCTATACATTTGACAGTAAGGTCCTTGGGCATAGGTACTTCATCTGGTCCATCTCTATCCTCCACAGTACCTAAGGCCCTTGATTACTCAGTTTATGGGTATAGAATTCAGTTGAATTGTCCCTGATCGTGTTTCCCACATATTTTTCCATGTTTCCTACTAATTTATTTGTTTGAAATATTTAGCTGCATTTAATTTGTCCTCCATTCCCTAACCTCTTAGGAAAAGTAATATTTGGGGCAGTATACTTTTGGATAAAGCACTAGTGGCATTATAGTAATTTGTTATCTGTTGAGCCCTTCATCCTATATACTGTATTGTAATGTTTTTCAAACTGTGAATTGTGACCATTAGTAGGTCTGTAATTAGCATATTTGGTTTTAATGATATAGAGTAGAAGTTATGAGGAGGGCGTCACACATTCTAAGGGTAAGTATTATTGTGACATTTTTGTTTTAGGTAAATTTAAATATATATATTGTGTGTGTGTGTGTTGCTTCATGATGTAAAATTTGTTTCATGTTGGAGTCATGGTCAAAAAAGTTTGAATAATGCTGCTTTATTGTAATACTCTGTTATTTCATTTATCACATAGCATTATGCCAGTACATACAGGCTTCTAAAGCCAGGGATGGTGCCAGCCCTTTCATTTCCAGTACGACTGAAGGTAAACACAAAACAAAACTGAGAACACCCAAAGCTTTCTGGTGGCTCTTACATAGGTCTCTCCAGTGGCATTTTGTACCCTTGACCTTCTAACCTTCTTGTGCCTTTTTTGACTGGTAGATTTTTCACATTTGTATTCCTCTAAGTGGTGGTTCTTTGGTTCTTCCTCTTTTCACTTTAATGTTCTTATTTCACTATACTCTAATGCTTTTTAGGAGGGCGAAGAGGGAAACGGGAGAATTTCAGAAATTTCAAATGATTCTGAATTGACAGAATAGCTCATTCGATTTACTCTGAAATCTGCTTTCTCAGTGTTCTTGAATCTTTTAGTCCCTTTGTATTTTTTCAGAAATCATAGAAATGCATGTTTTATTCTGAATTTAAAATCATGTATGCTTCTATGATATCAGTTGACTTTAAGCAAACTGAATGTGGCTTTCAGGGGAAAAAAAAAGACGGATATAATCCCTTATCATTCCTGTGCTTTCTCCCTTCTCTTCCAAGAAGATTCAGCATTGGGTTTGTAGTAATAATTTCATTTTAAAGAAAAGTAAAGATTGGTAGTGGTGTCCAATATTAACCATGCTAAACTTTTTCAGCTTCTTTCCTTACCTAATAACTTTAATACCTTTCCTATTCTTAGATGATTGGCATACTAACTCCTTTGCCTTTATTTCTGTACCTTGCTGGACTACCAAGCTCAGACATTCATAACCCCATGATTTCAAGGGAATTAGAGATGATTTGCTTCATTCTTTTTCTTGCAGGAGAAAATTTTGAGCAGACACCGTTGAGACGAACGTTCAAGTCTAAGGTCCTTGCACGATATCCCGAGAATGTAGAATGGAATCTCTTTGACCAAGATGCAGTGGGAATGGTTAGTATTTGTTAGCTACAAGTATGAGATAATTTACAGAGTAGTTTATGGTAGGATTGTGAGTTCAGACTGTGGTAGCAGTTTCCACCAGTACCAACAATTTTTGAAGAAGGGGTTGCGTGCATATTGTTCATGATTCTGCATTTTGATTAATATATCAGATATACTAAAAGTCACAATGGGTTTCTGTTGTGTCAGACAAATACATAGTAATGGGTCAGTGAGCTATTGGTTGGTACTGAGCTATTGGTTGCTTATAGCATTGAGATTACATAATGAGTGAGCTTTAAAGCAGTTTTCTCTCAGTCTGCATTGTATATACCTGAGTAATATGGCAGAAATGGGTATTTTTGTTTCATCGTTTTAAAGAATCTCATGTAGGAGAATACTGTTAGGAGTCAGCTAACCTTTAGTGAGTATTCACCTTGTGCTAGGTACTGTGATAAGCATTTTACATGAATTAACTCATTTAATCCTCAGAATACTCTTTGTAGATAATATTAAATAAATACACACACAGGCATAGACACACATATTATACAAGTGAGGGAACTAAGATCCAAAAAGGTTGTGTAATGTGTTCAAGGTCACATGGCTAAGAAGCAGTTGAGCTGGAGTTTGAACATTGTAGTCTGGTTCCAGAGCTCTGCTCTTAACCGAATCTTTTTACTGCCTCTATTAGTTTTTAATAGCTTTTTATAGTTTTTAGAGGATGATCTTGTTTGATGCATGCAATAACCCTGTGAAGGAGATGGAGTAAACTATAGTATCTTCATTTCGCAGATGAGGAAACTGAATCTTAGAGAACCTCAAGGTTTTTGACTCCTAGTCCAGTGTTTATTTTGTTCTAACGTACTATATTCTAGAAACAGCTAGGCTTTGGGAAGTCAAGTTCAAGGCTAATGGGTATAACATAATGTAGGTCCTCGTATTTGTTAACCCAGGCTGCTGGTAATTCATTTGTATAAGCCAGCTTTGTGTAAAACTAGAAAATGGGGACTGATTGATTCAGGTCAATTTGATTAGCTGTCTAAGTCTCTTTATATAACCCATCTGAGTTAAAGTGAAAAAAGTGCGTCTTTATCCTGATTATGTCATCTCCTTGCTTTGTATGAAATGAGCACCCTTTTTTCTATGAAAAGAGAAGGTTTTATTGATGACAGAGTTTTGTGAGCTGATAGGGTCTAAAACTTTATTTTATTTTTAGGTGGCAAGTTGCATCTGTCTGGTTTTTAGATATATTTCTAGCATCATCTCCTAATACATGCTATCATGCTTAATCACCTACCTGAATTCTCCTAGCTTTCTTTTACCTCCTCATCTTTGTGCATTTTCTTCCTGCCCCTGAAATACCTGTCTTTCCCTTATCTACCTGATGAATTCTAACATAACCTCATCTAGAAAGCCTTTTCTGATGTTCCCAGGCTGGGTTGTCTGTTCTGTGTTCCCCTAGAGCTTTGTTTATATTTCTCTATAGCCTGATAACAGAAATTATAATTTTATTTGCTTGTATGTCTTACATGTCTTGTAAGATATGTACGATGTCTTGTATCTCCCGTTCGGAGATCTCTAGGGCAGATATTTTGCCCTGTTGATCTTGTATCCCAAACACCCAGCACAGTAGGTGCTCTGTAAGTAAATAAGTAGTGATAATGTTCTGAAAAGAGGATCATCAGTGAGTGTTCTTACCACTTGTTTCCTTGTTTTTTTTGCAGCTATGCATGCCCAAAGGGCTGGCATTCAAGACCCAGGCTGATCCCAGGGAGCCCCAGTTCCATGCCTTTATTATCACAAGAGAGGATGGCTCTCGGACATTTGGATTTGCCCTCACATTTTATGAGGAGGTGACTAGCAAGCAGATCTGCAGTGCAATGCAGACCCTCTACCACATGCATAATGCTGAGTATGATGTCCTACATGCTCCCCCTGCTGATGGCCGAGACCACAGTGGCATGGAGGATGGTGAAGGCACTCCTGGGACCAAGCTGCAGCGCTTTAACTCATACGACATTAGCCGGGACACACTCTACGTCTCTAAGTGCATCTGCCTCATCACGCCCATGTCCTTCATGAAAGCATGTCGGAGTGTGCTGGAACAACTTTACCAGGCGGTCACTTCACCTCAGCCCCCTCCACTGCCCCTTGAGAGCTACATATACAACGTACTCTACGAGGTGCCACTCCCGCCTCCTGGCCGGTCCTTGAAGTTTTCCGGGGTCTATGGGCCAATAATCTGCCAGAGACCAAGTACTAATGAGCTTCCTCTATTCGACTTTCCTGTCAAAGAGGTCTTTGAACTGCTTGGGGTTGAGAATGTGTTTCAACTTTTTACTTGTGCCCTTCTGGAGTTTCAAATCCTGCTCTACTCACAGCGTAAGTCAGTGCTTACTAGGGCTTTTTCCCTGCATAGGGCCTCCCTTCTTTCCATATCAGATACCGTGTGGCTGACTATCAAGGTCAAGGGCTGTTACAGTTTGAGCAAAACCCAGATCTTTTGCGAGTAGGTGGTGGATGGCAAACTGATGAAACATGAGAGGGCTCTCATCATGGCCTTTTGCTAGGTACTCCAGTCTGGGAGGGAAACCCTGCCCCCTGACGTCCCTTCTGATTGATGCTGAAAAGAGGGGCAGAAGGGGATGGTCATGGAAAGCTCACTTTCCATCAGATCTGTCCTATCATTCTGCAAAGTTATCTCTGCCCCTTTCTCAGCCTGATAGTAAAATTGAGGATTCACAAACGATGACCCTTCATATTTTTGCAAAAATATATTTGAGAAAGAGAGGATGTATTGCTGCTTTCTGTTGTTTGTTTCTTATAACTCAATTGTTTTATTAAACAAGAGAGGTTAAATGGATGTGAGCAGCAGATTTGGACAAAATAGTAAAGTAGATCAGAAGGAAACAAGTGTTTATTAAGTGAGCCTGACAAGTAACATAAAATTCGTTCATTCAGTACATATTTATTGAGAGCCTGCTGTTTTCCAGGGGCTTGAGATACAGTGGTAGACAAAACAGATAATCCTTCCTATAATGGAACGTATATTTTAGTGGGGAAAGAGAGGTGATTAACTAAATAAATTTATAGTATGTAAGATGGTAATAAGGTCTGCGGAGAAAAATAAAACAGGGAATAGGTGCGGGGCTGGCCCCGTGGCTGAGTGGTTAAGTTCGCGCGCTCCGCTGCAGGCGGCCCAGTGTTTCATTGGTTCGAATCCTGGGCGCGGACATGGCACTGCTCATCAAAGCACGCTGAGGCCGCGTCCCACATGCCACAACTAGAAGGACCCACAACGAAGAATATACAACTATGTACTGGGGGGCTTTGGGGAGAAAAAGGAAAAAAATAAAATCTTAAAAAAAAAAAAACAAAAAAAACAGGGAATAGGTGGGGCTGGCCCAGTGGCACAGCGGTTAAGTTTGCACATTCTGCTTCAGCGGCCCTGGGTTCGCCAGTTCGGATCCCGGGTGCAGACATGGCACTGCTTGGCAAACAATGCTATGGTAGGCGTCCCACATATAAAGTAAAGGAAGATGGGCACAGATGTTAGCTCAGGGCCAGTCTTCTTCAGCAAAAAGAGGAGGATTGGCAGCAGATGTTAGCTCAGGGCTAATCTTCCAAAAAAAAAAGGAATAGGATGGTATTTGGGGAAGGAAGTTCCAGTTTTTAGTAGAGTGATTAGTTTAGGCCTCTCTGAGTGGCCCATGTTAATCTCTATAGGAAAAGTAATTCACGTAAAAGGCACAGGAGGTACAATGGTTCTGAGACAAGAATGTACCTGGCTGTGTTCAAGAAGCTGGGTGGTTGGAATGGAGCGAAAGAGCAAGAGTGTAGCAGCAGATGTTGTTAGAGACTTTCAGGAGGGCAGACCATACAGAGTCTTGTAGGCCATTGTAAGGACTTTGTTACTCTGAGATGCGTAATCTTTGGAGGTTTTAAGTTTTTTGACTTTTTATTTTGAAATAATTTCTGGTTTATGGAACAGTTGCAAGAAGCATTCAAAGAACTCTTGTACGTTTTTCCACAATTCACCAATTGTTAACATTTGGCCATGTTTGTTTTATCATTCTCTCTGTCTCTCTATGTGTGTGAGCATAACTGAACCATTGAGAGTCATTGCAGACCATGTCCCCTGACTCCTAAATGCTTCAGCTTTTATTTTGTAAGAATAAGGACATTTTCTTACATAATCATAGTATGATTATCAAATTCAGGAAATTTAACAATGATAAAATATAGTAATCAAGTTTCACCATTGTCTAATAATGTCCATTATGATAATTTTTCTTATAATTCCTGATCCAGGCTCTAGTCCAGTAACATGCATTGCTTTCTGTCAATTCCTCATGTCTTTCATGACATTGACATTTTTTAAGAGTACAGGCAAGATATTTTGTAGAATATCTTTCAATTTGGGTTTGTCTAATGTTTCCTCATGGTTAGATTCAAGTTACACATTTTTGGCTAGAATGTCACAGAATTGATGTTGTGATTCTCTCAGTGCATTATGTCAAGAATCACATAATGTCTGTTATCATTACAGAAGGCACATGAGATCAGTTTGTCCTATTTTTGGTAATGTTTATTTGATCACTTGGTTAAAATTATGTCTGCTGAGTTTCTTAACTGGAAAATTATCCTTTTTCCCTTTGTAATTAATTAAGTGACTTGTGGGCAGACACTTTGAAATTCTAAATATATTGTTCCTCTTCAGAGTTTTACCTAATAGCTTTGACATCCATTGATGATTCTAGTCTGAATCAGTTATTACTATGATGGTTACAAAATGGTGATTTTCTAACTTTATTAATTGGCATTTTACTATAAGGGAGAACATTCTGTTCTCGCTTGTTTGTTTGTTTATTATTGTATGGACTCATAGATTTTTATTTTCTTCACTAAGTTGTAATACATTACTATGATTGTTTATTTTCATGCTCAGTTTGTTCCAGATGTGGTCCATGGGCAGAGGAATGGTGTTTAACCTATATGCGGGCAGAGCTTTTGCCTTTTGTTCACTGATGTAGTCCAAGCATGGGAAGAGTGGTTGGCATATAATGGGTGCTCAATAAATGTTTGTCAAATGAATGAATAACTTATGCTTATAACAGGAATACTCCAGCTACTGTATTATGAGTCTGTCCCCAAAGAGGGTGTGGA
This sequence comes from Equus quagga, assembly GCF_021613505.1. Classification (NCBI taxonomy): domain Eukaryota; kingdom Metazoa; phylum Chordata; class Mammalia; order Perissodactyla; family Equidae; genus Equus; species Equus quagga. The sequence goes on from NC_060280.1 coordinate 19,820,534, forward strand.
GGAGAGCAAAGAGTTCAGTTAGGAGGCCATTGCATAATCCAGGTGAGAGAGGATGTTGGCCATGACTGAGGAGGTAACAGTGAAGTGGTATGAAATGTTTGGATTCTGGATATAGTTTGAAGGTGAAATAACGGAGACTATGTTGAATTGAAGAGCACATACCCCATCTGAAGTGGACAGCCACTAATTAGTTCCAGTTAATTCCTTGTGAGAATGCTGGCCTAATGTTTCTAGATCTTCCAGTTTTTCATGAGAACTCAGATTTTTTACATGAAATCTCTGATTTTTAAACATTGGCAACAGTGTTTTTGTTACACACCCCAGGCCAAACCAAAAGAATTTGTTGGCTGAATGTGGTTCCTGAGGGCTTCACTTTGCAACTTCTGGTTTTAAAAATGTGAAGTTTCAGACTCCTGTCTCTGGGTGAAGTATAGACTTGAACAAGTCATGTTGCTTCTTAGTTACTCTGTCTTGACTGGAGCTTGGCAAAAATACTCTGAAACAGAGACTTAGCTGAATAGTGAAGACTGTCTAGTTTGGAACAGAGAGGAAGAAACCAAACCAGACGTGGCATTAGAAGGCATAGTAGCATATAGGTACCTGTGATGCCTTGGTGATGTTGAGAGGAGGGAAAAGGAGAATTAAAACCAAAAATATGAAAGGTGACATTTTTCCATCAGAGCTCCTTCTTATATTTCCCAGAATATGGATTATTGTACCCATAATAAGAATTTTAAGAGGTTTGAAGGCAATTGAGAAGGTTTGTGTGTAGAATCAAATTGAACTCAGGACCTCAAGTCATGCTTAGCATGGGCAAGAAAAAGCTTTTGCCAAAAACTTCCTGGGCATTGTTGAGTGTGACTGAGGCTAAAATGGAGTGGCCTTTTATTGGCTGTAGGTTATGTCTCTATTATTAATAGAGTACTTTAAACAGTTCAGGTTGGTTTTCTTTCCTTTTTTTCTGGAAGGTTAGCCCTGAGCTAACTACTGCCAGTCCTCCTCTTTTTACTGAGGAAGACTGGCCCTGAGCTAACATCCGTGCCCATCTTCCTCTGCTTTATATGTGGGACACCAACCATAGCATGGCGTGCCAAGTGGTGCCATGTCCACGCCCGGGATCCAAACCGGCGAACCCCGGGCCACCGAGAAGCGGAACGTGCGAACTTAACGGCTGCGCCACCGGGCCAGCCCCTCAGGTTGGTTTTCTTGAAGTACGTTTTTTTTTTTTTTTTTACGATTCGAAGGCCTTAACATGGACGAAAATTCCTCTGATCCTCCAAAAACATGCCATCGCCACTCACAGCTGGTGTTGCCCACTGCATGTCCTGCTCTCTGAATAGAGGAGAGGCATCACTTAGGGAAAAGGAATGCAGGTGAAATTGTAAGATTCTAGGAGTGTAACCCTTGGGGTGACTGAACTACCAGTTTTAAGCAATGTTTTTTAAAAATTTGTGTAGATCCTTTTTTTAACTACTTATTTGTTCTTTGGTCCATATAAAGAGCGTTTTTTCTTTAACAGCATATTTTTAGTGCTTGTTTTAAAATTATTTATAGAGCAGAAGTTCTTTATCTGATGTCACTTAGTAGGATAGTGGATTGGAGAATTGAAAAGGTCATTCAAGTCTGGGAATCCTAAAAATGATACATACATCCATTGAACATTTTATTTTAACTTAAAATATATGACTTGTATAGTCACCAATCTTTTGATGAAGGGTTTAGACATTTCCTTTGATTATGGGTTCACTAATCAGATGTCTGCATTGTTTTTCTCGCATAAACTGCACCCATAATTCATCCCTTAGGTTTTCTAGATACCTTTTTTTTTTTTTAAAGTGGAAGGAGAGCTTAAAGAACCTTGCAGAAGAATCAGAGTGGAGCATACCTGTAGATTTTTGCAGTTTTCCCTGTTCTTTTGCACTTAATTGCCTCACAATATGCCTAATTCACTTACAGTATTTTTTTAGCAACTTTGCATTACTGAGTCCTTTTAAAGCATTTAATTTTGTTTTCAGAGAAACGATCTTTCTTTTGCTTCATATTTTACCATTTATTTACGTAATATTTGGTTAAATTGTATGGTCCAGTAATAAGTTCAACCAGCACAGACAAGCTTGGGAACAGATGCCACCGACTCTTCTTAAGCATCCATTAGTTTTTTTTGTTTTTTTTAAAGATTTTATTTTTTCCTTTTTATCCTCAAAGCCCCCCGGTACATAGTTGTGTATTCTTCGTTGTGGGTTCTTCTAGTTGTGGCACGTGGGACGCTGCCTCAGCGTGGTCCGATGAGCAGTGCCACGTCCGCACCCAGGACTCGAACCAACGAAACACTGGGCCGCCTGCAGCGGAGCGCGCAAACCCAACCACTCGGCCACGGGGCCAGCCCCCATCCATTAGTTGTTTACTGCAAAAGTCCTGCGTCCTCAAGGTGCACAGTCAGAACACTTCTGAAGGGAATAAAATGAAATCTCTTTTCCTCGCTCCCTCCAGTGGTAGCCAGAGATCCAGTTTCTTGTGTATCCGTAATGAAAATAATAGTTTTTTAAAACAAGTAAATAATATGTGAACAAACAATGTGGAGAAAGTTGTAAGTTTCCCTTTCTTTTTGACCTAGAATTCTACCCCTGTGAAATAATCTCTTAATTTTTTTAATGCCCTCCTCTCAAATATTTTTGAACAATGCACTATTTATGTTAAATGTTGAGTATACATGTATTAATTTTAATATTCTTTAAATTATATGTATATACTATGGTATATGTTATATTAAATTTATTAATAATTAAAATTAATTTTAATATACTATACGTATATGGTTTAAATTCATATATTAAAGCTTGGAAAACATTTCAGTCATAGGGTAGAAATTTAACACATTACAAAAGGATGTCTAGTTAAGCGTAAAACTTCTACCTCTGGCCCCTGGTTCTCCTTCAGGGAGATTACCACTGTTTCCTGTTTTCTTCCAGACATAGTCATGCATGCACAACATATATGCTTTTTACAAACAACGCAAATGGGAGCATACTAATCATTGTTTTGTACTTCTTTCATTTAATAATGTATTTTGGAGATCTCAGGACATAGAGATTATTTGTTTCTTAAACACAAAGAGTACATGAGAAACACCCTTGTTTGTAGGGTTTTCACGGAAGTGCAAGTATGTCAGGACAGTTTATAATTTAGTTTCTGACGTGCAGGAACTACTCTGTAGTTTGTTTAGGAGTAGACTTATCTGTAGAGTGATCCCAAGTCTAATGTCTTTCTCTGCACAGAGACAAGTCTTGAAAATGTGCTGATTTCTCCCTCCTCACCACCCTGGGGATTGTAATCCCACTATGCTTTGCATTATCTCCTTTTGTTAAAAGTAATTGCTCATTAGACATTATGGGAGCTGTGAGAGAACCCAGACAGTTGCCTGGAGCTGAAATGTCCCTAGTTGATTTTGATTGGCTGAAACACTTTGGGTGCAGATGACCTTCAGCTGCTTCCTATTTATTGGTTTCACCTTCTTGGAATGATGAGCACAGAAGCAGGAAATAGCAAAGGAGATACTGGTTTCGTTGTTTGCACTTGTGTATAGAAAGTGTATAGAAATGTATAGAAAATGTATAGAAAGTCCTGTTGCTTATAGCTCTTGGAGGTTGGCATCCTAGTGTGGGTACCACAGATTGCTGGATCCCTGAGACATTGTTTCTTAGGCCGTTCTTGAAGGTGGGATGTTGCTTTTTTAAAATATAAAAATGTAGAGAAAAAGAAACCCACAACTCAGACCAGAGAGGCCTTAAAATTCCAAATTTCCAGTATCTGTAAAAACCAAACCACATGAATGGAAAGCAGTCTGGTCTTGAAAGAGGCAATTCTCTCTCACCTCCAAACTTTTTTTTCTTTTTAAAGATTGGCACCTGAGCTAACATCTGTTGCCAATATTTTTTTTTTTTTTCATTCTTCTCCCCAAATCCCCCCAGTACCTAGTTGTATATTCTAGTTGTAGATCCTTCTGGTTGTGCTGTGTGGGATGCCGCCTCAGCATGGTCTGATGAGCGGTGCCAAGTCCGTGCCCAGGATCCAAACCAGCGAAACCGTGGGCCGCTAAAGCGGAGCATGTGAACTTAACCACTCGGCCATGAGGCCGGCCCCCTAAACATGTTTTGTTTCTGAGAAACTCATAATTTCAAGTACATCATGAGGAATTCTTCAGGGATTTCAATCTGAGGCAAATAAAGTTATCCACTTTAGTAGAAATAAATGGGCTGAGTTTCAGATGCTAGATTAGATTTATGCTGAGAAGTAGGGAAAAACCAGGACTAGATTTCTGTACTGTTGAAAAACCTTGCTTTATGGAGCAAAGAAAGCTCCTTCCTTCAGACTCTGGCAGGCTGTTTTATGGTTGTAGAGTAGGTGTTCCCAGACTCTGCAGCTAGGTGCCGTGAGGAGTGGTCCAGAGCCCAGCGAGCCTTATGACAGGCATTTCAGAGACTCCTCTATTCCAGAGGGTCGGTTCACCCTCTGTGAGGTGTCACTGTCCCTGAGCAGATGTGCCAGGAATGCCAGCCGCATAAAGCACCTGCTTTATTGACTTGGGGTAAGGGAAGGAGAAGCTTTTTGGTTTTCTCATGCTTGAAAGACCTCTGGTACTGCCTGCCTTTTTTCTTATATCCACAAATGGTGTGCGTGTGTGTGTACAGTGAAAAAGGGGGATGCGATTTTTCATTGTAATGTTTATTCAAAATATGTGTTTAAGAGCCAGTATAGGGACGTAGTAAGACTAGATCTTCAGCTTTAAAATATCACTTGAAGGCTTTCTCCCACGCTTTCACATTCTTTTGATTGATCTTAATTTTGAATTTTGAAATAAGTTCTTGTGATGTTTGAGATTCTCAAGATTATTGCTCTTGAGTAGATTATTTACAGACATTCATATCTAGAAAAAAACGGAAAAATACAAGAACTGAGTTCTCATCAGGAGAATCATTAGAATTCTTCATAATAATAATTGTTAGAGTGCTTGTAGAGCAGAAGGGTTTCAGCAGAAAACAGATAAGCAAAACTGTATAGATGCCCCATGGAAGTGAGGAATTGCAGAACAGGCAGAAGGTAGAGCTTGCAATGGTCTAGATTTTGTTACTCAGTTGTTGCTTACTTTCATGTAGGACTAAATACTTTTTCTTCTGAATTACTACATAGAATATCTAGTCCTTGAAATAGTGGGGTTTTTTTTTTGTGGTTTGGGAAGTGTTTTTGTTGTTGCTTCAATGGAGGGGGTCCTCACTAAATAGTTTGTAATATGGGAATGACAATGCCGTGTGGGTGCAGTGAAGAATGAGATACACTCTCTCGTTGAACTCTTAGCGTCTGACCCCATCTTTAGTGAATATGAAAAGCTCATGTTCTTTTGTCCTTCTGCTAAACCAGTTGTATTTTTTTAATTACAGGCAATCAGATCTCTGAGCTCAGTTTTACCCACTGATAGGTACATGACTAATTTGTCAAGCGCCTTAGTTTCCCCAAAGAAGCATTCGAAGCACTTTCCTGTAGTGCGCTCAGAATGTTTGAGATGATGACGTTTTAGTCATTAATTTTTTATTTGCTTACTAGTTAAAAAAACAAACAAACAGAAAAACCCCCTTATTTCCAGGTCTTGCTCTTTGCTTAGCCAGGAGCGAGGCGTTAGGCAGTTTTCAAAGCTTTGTTCATGAGCAATTGTAGGACGAGCTTCTGCCTAATTGCTACGTATCAGCTTCTGCTCACTGCTACTTGCTGTTCCTCATTTCCTGGAAAGCTTTTTGTTACTTATAACTCGTTTATGAACCAAGCTGTGATTTGTTTAAATGGTGGGGTGGGTTTTTAGGACATGAAAACACTTTAACTCTTATGAAAGCTCGTTTGAAATCAGCCATTCCAGGAGGATATTACTCGTGATTTTAAAATTTGTGTTCCTGCTTGGTCCTTAAATGCCTGAAACCAACATACCATTTTTGAATAGTAGTTTTTAAAATTTTGACTTTAACAGATTCATTTTATTGGTTTCACCAATGTGTTTATTACTCATTTTTTTTTAATAAAACAGGTCTAGAAATTGCATTCTGAAGAAAAGCTAAACTCTGAGCGCAAGCCTTCCCTTCCAAGCTAAGATCTCTGACCTAAAACAAGTTTTCTTATTATTTATTTTTATTATTGTTATTTTTTAATTGCAGTAACGTTGGATTATGACAATATATAGCTTTCAGATGTACATTGTAATATATTTCAAATTCTGTGTAGATTATATCATGTTTACCACCCAAAAACTAATTATAGTCCATCCCCTCACATGTGAACCTAATCACCCCTTTTGCCCTCCCCCACCTCCCCCATGGTAACCACTAATCCATTCTCCATTGCTATGTGTTTGTTGTTGTTTTTATCTTCTGCTTATGAGGGAGATCGTATGGTATTTGACTTTCTCCCTCTGACTAATTTCACTCACCATAATACCCTCAAGGACCATCCGTGTTGTCACAAATGGCCAGATTTCATCATTTCTTATGGCTGAGTAGCATTCCGTTCAGTATATATACCACATCTTCTTTATCCATTCATCCCTTGATGGGCACCTAGGGTGCTTCCAAGTCTTGGCTATTGTGTATAGTGCTGCAGTGAACATAGGAGTGCAGGCATCTTTATGCCTTTGTGTTTTCAAGTGTTTAGATAAATACCCAGCAGTGGGATAGCTGGATCGTATGGTAGATCTATTCTTAATTTTCTGAGGATACTCCACACTGCTTTCCATAGTGGCTGCACCAGTTTGCACTCCCACCAGCAGTGTACGAGGGTTCCCTTCTCTCCACATCCTCCCCAACACTTATTGTTTCCTGTCTTGTTAATCATAGCCATTCTGAGGGAGTGAGGTGATACCTCATTGTAGTTTTGATTTGCATTTCCCTGATAGCTAATGATGTTGAGCATCTTTTCATATGCCTGTTGGCCATCCGTATATCTTCTTTGGAGAAATGTCTGTTCGGATCTTTTGCCCATTTTTTAATTCGGTTGTTGGTTTTCTTGTTGTTGAGATGTATGAGTTCTTTGTATATTTTGGATATTAACCCTTTATCTAATATATGGTTTGCAAATATCTTCTCCCAGTTGTTAGGTTGTCTTTTCGTTTTGTTGATGGTTTCCTTTGCTGTGCAGAAGCTTTTTAGTTTGACGTAGTCTCATTTGTTCATTTTTTCTTTTGTTTCCCTTGGCCGGTCAGACGTGGTCTTGAAAATATGCTGCTAAGACCGATGTCAAAGAGCGTACTGCCTATGTTTTCTTCTAGAAGTTTCATGGTTTCGGGTCTTACATTCAAGTTTTTGATCCATTTTGAGTTGATTTTTGTGCATGGTGTAAGGTAATGGTCTACTTTCATTCTTTTGCATGTGGCTGTCCAGTTTTCCCAACACCATTTATTGAAGAGACTCTCTCTCCATTGTATGCTCTTGACTCCCTTGTCAAATATAAGCTGTCTGTAAATGTGTAGGTTTATTTCTGGGCTCTCGATTCTGTTCCATTGATCTCTGTGTCTGTTTTTGTGCCAGTACCATGCTTTTTTGGTTCCTATGGCTTTGTAGTATATTTTTGAATTATTGGAGTGTGATACCTCCAGCTTTGTTCTTTTTTCTCAGGAATCCTTTTGCTGTTCAGGGTCTTTCGTTGTTCCATGTAAATTTTAGGATTCCTTGTTCTGTTTCTGTGAAAAATGTTGTTGGGACTCTGATAGGGACTGCGTTGAATCTATAGATTGCTTTAGGAAGTATGGACATTTTAACAATGTTAATTCTTCCAATCCAAGAGCGTGGAATATCTTTCCATTTCTGTGTCATCTTCAATTTCTTTCAACAATGTTTCATAGTTTTCCGTATACAGATCTTTCACCTCTTTGGTTAAGTTTATTCCTAGGTATTTTGTTGCAATTGTAAATGGGATTGTATTCTTTTTTTTTGAGGGAGATTAGCCCTGAGCTAAATGCTGCCAATCCTCCTCTTTTTGCTGTGGAATGCTGGCCCTGAGCTAACATCTATGCCCGTCTTCCTCTACTTTATATGTAGGACGCCTACCACAGCATGGTGTGCCAAGTGGTGCCATGTCCACACCTGGGATCCAAACCGGCGAACCCCGGGCCACCAGAAGTGGAACATGTGCCCTTAACCGCTGCACCACCAGGCCAGCCCCTGGGATTGTATTCTTAATTTCTCTTTCTGCTACTTTGTTGTTAGTGTATAGAAGCGCACCCAATTTTTGTATGTTGATTGTGTATCCCGCGACTTGACTATATTCATTTATTGTTTCTAAAATGTTTTTAGTGGATTCTTTAGGGTTGTCTATATATAAAATCATGTCGTCTGCAAAGAGTGACAGTTTCACTTCTTTTCCAATATAGATCCCTTTTATTTCTTTTTCTTGCCTGATTGCTCTGACTAGGACTTTCAACACTATGTTAAATAAGAGTGGTGACAGTGGACATCCTGTCTGGTTCCTGTTCTTAGAGGGATGGCTTTCAGTTTTTCTCCATTGAGAATGATATTTGCCGTGGGTTTGTCATATATGGCCTTTATTATGTTGAGGTATTTTCCTTCTATACCCATTTTATTTAGAGTTTTTATCATAAACGGATGCTGTATCTTGTCAAATGCTTTCTCTGCATCTATTGAGATGATCATGTGATTTTTTATTCATTTTGTTAATGTGGTGTATCACATTAATAGGTTTGCGGATGTTGAACCATCCCTGCATCCCTGGAATGAAACCCACTTGATCCTGATGTATGATCTTTTTAATGTATTGTTGTATTCGATATGCTAGTATTTTGTTGAGGATTTTTGCATCCATAGAACAAGAGTTTTGAGTCATGAAAGGCAATCTTTCAGGTCTTTCAAGTTCTAGGGAAGCATTTTATCAAAGTGTTAAATGGCACATTTGTGTTGTTCCCATTAGGAGAGGTTGACAGCTGGAGGGCAGACTTGGCTAGTGTGGAAAACCAGCTTCTGCATGCTTGGTGGTTCCTTGGGCTTGATCTTGAAGGCGAAGCTCACATCAGCTCCTTATAGAGTACAGACATATCTGAGTGATTAAAAGCCTGTTTTGGCTTCCATGCTAAACGGAGACTCAGACCACTGTTCCTTTTCTTTTTGTTCCAGTTCCCTAGCCCCTTTCTACTTAAGGGAATCTACTTAACATTCTGGTTTAGTATTTGGAGCAAAGTGCTATTTATGATTTCTATTGTATTTCCATATTAAATTTTATTACTAGCAGGGACCTGTGTGTAGGGGGGTATATTTCACCTTGTGGTCCACTGAGGTCTCTGGATTGTCTTTCTGACACCCACAAGGGTATCACACTCTGAGCGTACCCTTGCTCAGGTATCCTGAAGTTTATCCTGATCCTTTCTAAATGTGACATTGTGTTGAAAGTTTTAACTTACTATGTGGGGAAGCAAGTGTCTCGGTTTTGACTGGTTTGTGTGTGTGTTTTTTTTTTACCCAGATTACCAGAGACTGATGACTGTGGCGGAGACAATTACAGCCCTCATGTTTCCTTTCCAGTGGCAGCATGTCTATGTCCCTATTCTCCCGGCTTCTCTCCTACATTTCTTAGATGCTCCTGTTCCATACCTAATGGGCTTGCATTCCAATGGTCTGGATGACCGGTCAAAGCTGGAGCTGCCTCAAGAGGTGAGAGAAATGTGGAGCTTGAGTGCTGATGCCCCTGGTCCCAATCTAGGACTGGGGAGAGAAGGGCTTTGGGATGAGCCCAGGGTGGTATTTTCAAGTTTATTTTCTTTTATTTTGGGGGAACATAAATAACTTTCCAGGAGAAAAGTTAAAACAATGAACATTTAGCTGAGCTTGTCATTCCAGAAATACTTGTCATCTTTGTCACCTGACATACATGCATTGTAATCGCTGTGTTTATACTATTGTGAATTGCCTTTTTATTACAGTTTTTCAAGCATAGTATTTTACATTTTAAGACATTTGTTAGAAAAATCTTTTTATTATGTAACACTTTAAACATCTGCAAAAGGATAGCATAATGAATCCCTGTGTTCTCAACACTCAGCTTCAGTAGTTATCATACATGTTAAATTGTGTTTTACTTCTCTACCTTCTGCTTCCTATTATTTTAAGAAAATTGTACATAATATGATTCATAACTACTTTAGTAGTCAGAGCTGTATTAATAAATCAGTGGTTTTCTTTTACAGGCTACAGTTGATCTGTAAATGTTGACCTGATCATAGTGATTCTTGTGGTACTGAGCCAGCTTTGAAAATTTCTTTTCAAGATAAGGAAAGCCTTGAGAGAATGTTTTTCTTTTCTTGCTGTGAGGATGGCCTGCTCCTCTTTCCTATTGTGTCAGATATCAAAAGAATTGATTTATCATTTGTATTTATTTGTTTATTTCCTACTTCGTTCTAACATAGATTTAAGGCATGATTTGAAATAAAATTGTTTTATTTTTACTTTTTATTTTCCTATAATTACCAATAGAACTGGTCTAGCTTTTTATGTCATTTTGTGGCTGGTATGAAACCAGCTAGGGGAAGGGCTTTCCTACTCAGATTTCTTAGTCATTAGAAAGACCTGGGAAGAAGGCTGTGGAGTACACATACATAGAGTCAACATGACTGTTTCCTCTCTCCATCAAAATTTCTTTGCAGAGGGGGAGATATTTGTGTTTAACTGAGGAATATGAGTAAGGGTACCTCTAAAGAAGAGAACATTATCATGGAATTGGATCTGAGCAGTGCTCATCTTGTTGGGCATGCTTGGGCAGCATCTTTGATGAAACCCCTGATAATTAGATCACACCTGTAATAATTAAATTATAGACAAATGCATCTCTTTACTCTCTTTCTCTCTCCTTTGGTGTTAGAATCAAAATGTCTTCCTTGCAGCTTCTTTCATTTCCGCCCCCTTGGCTCCTTTGATTCTGTATAGCTTTGTGCTTTTTGGGGTGGGACCCCAAAATAAGGACTTAAGGAATAAAAGATCTAAACCATTGAGTTGGCGTATTGGGTTTTTATGTGTATTTGTCTATTCTACCAAAAAATATACATGAAGAGTAGGTATCAAAGATTGAAGAATGGGGAGCTTTTTATTGCTTGCTTTAAAAACATGCATATTTAATATCAACACCTCTTCCTAGTAAACCTAATTATAATTTTGTAAAGTCAAAATAAGAATGACAACAAAAAATGATTGAAAGTGGAAAGCCAAAGAGGCATGCTACATGCATAATTTAATAAGTCACTAGGCAAGAAGCCCGATTCTCAGTTTTATTTTCATCTTTGGCATCAGCTTGCTGTTTACTTGGGGCAAGTTCTATTCCTGCAGGATCGCTCAGCATCATTCTTTGCATGCTTCATGTATGTGGGTATATGAAGAGGCTGCTAGGAGACTAGCAGTTTTCTTAGTGGGACTGTTTGAGAAACCACGGGTAGTCTGAGAAAACCAAAAGTTCACGCTGTTCTGAGGTACTGGGGCCTCCACTTTTGCAATATTTCCCATCATTGCTGCATCCTTTGCCTCTCCTGTGGTCTACTTGGGAAGGAATGGTGGCAATGGGACCGTAGAATACCTGTGTATACTTAATAAGCAGTCTTAGAGTTGCAGAGTCCCACTTCATGTAAATTGTCCCTCTGAAGATCCCATGTTTGTGGGGGCAGTTACATAGCTGGATTTCCTCTACCTTAATTTTTAGCAGATAACCTCTGGGATATCTGAGTCTGTGTATCCCCCTTGGAAACTTTAGACTGGGGAGAAAAGAACTGACTTTCTCAAGGAGTGAAGCCCCATGAAAGGTACACATAATGAATGGAAAGTGATAATATCTCTGAAAGACAACTTTGGGATGTCTCAGAAATGATATACATTTATAATAAAAAATTCTAACAATGCACAAAAGCATAAAGTAAAAATTGCTTCAAATTTTACCACCCAGAGATAACTGCTTTCAACATTTTGGTGGACTTCGTGTGGTGTCTTTACGCTGCTAAAAGGAAGCTTTGAGGCAGGACTTGGGAAATTCACCTGGGCCTGTGCAAGGGGGTATTATCAGGATAGTGGGTAGGGCGAATTCGATTAATAAAAGGGGCTTTCTCCAGAGGGACATTCCCCAACCCCCTAAATCAGAATTCCTCAGTTGCTGCGCCATCTTTGGGCATCAGAAGTCTGTGAAAAGCCCTTTGTTCCTTTGTACACCAACACATGAGCTCAGCTGGCCCTGAGCAAGTGAGAGTGCTGAGCTGCCTTTGTGAGGCATCCTTTGTCTGGGCTTCTCTTTCGGGTTTCATTGTGTGCGTGTAGGAAGGAGGCAGTTTGTCCACAGCTATGTCAGGGGAAGCAAGCAGAGGATATTAGAATAAAGAAGGGGGTGTCGCTTTTTTCTGTCTTGGGCCCTTCCTTCTTTCCTACTTTCTTCCCCCCTTTTCAGGATACTCTTTCAATAGCTTTTTCCTAGTTATCCATGTGTTGAGCCCTTCAGAGAAGAACGTGTAGATAGACTAGGGGGCGAGGCTGGCTGTGATTTGGTGTTAGGAACTCAGGGCTGGGAAGGGGCATTGTGACCTCCTACAGAGAGAGATTTGGGAGACTTTTTGGGATTTTGTGGATCCATGTTGTCATTACCCCAGAGCACCTAAGTCTTCCCATGGTCTTTCCCAACAAGGCAGGAGGTTAACTGAGGAAAACTGATCACTTGGGTTGAGTGCCTCTTCCAGGCTGCTCCTTGTCCCCGACGCTGTTTTGCAGGAGTTGGCTACTTCTCAGCTGAGGAAAGGAGTACTTGAGCAGTTTGAGATGGGTTTGCAAATTGCTTCTGTTTGCCAGAGACCTCCACATGCGGGGAGGAGACAGCCTGAGGCTACTGTATGAGTCTAGTAATTGAATGGCCTCCTTTTTCACTGCCTTCTTATCCCTACCTCCTTCAGCCCAACTCAACAAAGAATGGCTAGTGGTGTCTACTCAGAGGCTCCTGTCTTAATCTAGCCCATCTCTGAAGTGTGCCTGAGCTGCTTTCTCTCCTCTAGCCACCTCTGACCAGGAGTATATCTACACTATCTGTGGACATAGCCTTTGGAGTTTATAAAATTCTTTACAAACATTCTATATTTGGCTCACAGCAGTGGGAGAAAAGCCAACCAGGCACTGTTGAGTGGATACGGTTATTTTTAGCTGCCTCTATGTTTCCTCTTGGACAAACTGCTTTTTTTCCTCTAAAGAGAAGAGAACCGTCGGGGTAAATGATTGCGTTGTGTGCCTCTGGTGCGTCACAGTGCTTTGTTCTTTTGGCTGTATGGACAGGCCTTCTGAGGCAGGTGATCTTCATGACCAGATGATTTAATTCTGTCTTTACTATCTTGTGTGTGTGTGTGAAGAAGATTGGCCCTGAGCTAACATCTGTTGCCAGTCTTCTTCTTTTTTTAAATTTTTTGAGGAAGATTAGCCCTGAGCTAACATCTGTGCCAATATTCCTCTACCTTACATGTAGGATGCCCTCCACAGTATGGCTGATGAGTGGAGTAGTTCCTTGCCTGGGACCCAAATCTGTGAACCTGGGTGGCTGAAGCAGAGTGTGTGGAACTTTAACCACTCGGCCACAGGGCTGGCCCCTGGATAGACTTTTTGACTCACTCCTAGTGTTCTTTTCGCTAATGTAGGAATTTGTGAGTTCAACAAGCATTTTATGAGCATTTACTATATGTGAAACTTGTGCTATATGTTAAACATCTGTGGCATCACATAATACTTACACTGTCTAAGATAAGTGTTTTTATCTATTTATTTCCACTTTACAACTGAGGAAGCAATCAGAGAGGTTAAGCAACTTTCCCGACATACAGCTAGACAGTGTCAGGGGAAGATTGGAACTCAAGGCTGTCTGCTTCCTGAGCCCCATCGTCTTCATGCCATACCCCATACATGCCCGTTTCAGATGTTTTCTTTTTCCTCTCCTGTTCATTATCCTTTCTAAAGTTTCTTCCTTAATGCTCTAGAGTTGTTCACACTCTTCCTGTTTTGACTGCCAGGCCAACCTCTGCTTTGTGGACATTGACAACCACTTCATTGAGCTGCCAGAGGACTTGCCTCAGTTTCCCAACAAATTGGAGTTTGTTCAGGAAGTCTCTGAGATTCTCATCGCATTTGGCATTCCCCCTGAAGGGAACCTTCATTGCAGTGAGAGTGCCTCCAAGCTGAAGAGGCTCCGCGCCTCTGAGCTTGTCTCTGACAAGAGGAACGGGAACATCGCAGGCTCCCCTTTGCATTCCTACGAGCTCCTCAAGGAGAATGAAACTATCGCCCGGCTGCAAGCCTTAGTCAGGAGGACTGGGGTGAGCCTGGAAAAGGTAAGATGCTGTGACAGGTTTGGTCTGTGCTCAGGTGCTGCCCTGGTGAAATAAAGTGTGGAATGAGAAAGCATTCAGTTCAGGGCAAGGCATATTTGTGAACAGTGAAAGAATGCTCTTGTATGGGAGGCTCTGGATTCAGCTCTGGCAAACGTTATCCAGTAAATGCTACCTAATCTAAATCTAGGTAGCTTCTCACTAGGGCATCAAGGAGAGCCTGCTGTCATCTGTGTGAACGCTACTGCAGAGTGACTTGGAGGGATGATGCAGCTAATCTTTGTGTTCAGACCTCTTTCAGATCCATTGTCCTGTGAATTTCATAGCAACCTAAAGCATAGAGAGCAGGTATTATTAACCTTGTTTTACACCTCAAGAAACTGAAGCTTGAGAGCCTCCATTAAATGCCTAATCAGTGGCTGATCTGAGGCTAGAACCTGGTCCTCTTGAATTGTAGTCCTGTGCTTTTTCTGGGGATGTACTTAGCTTTCCATTTCCTAACTTTGATGAGACTATCTGTTTTCTGTAGTTTTTTACCCATCTCTTCACCCTCCCCTGCCTTCTCACTGTTCAGTTGCTTTTGTAAATTACATATGAACAAAACGGGCCAATGTAATCATTTTGTTGAGCTAATTTTTTAGTAAAGTATGAAGCATTTCATTTCCTTGCTTTATTTAGCTAGTAGAGCAGATATTTTTTAAAAACCATGGCCAGTTAAAGAGGAGCACAGAAATATTTAGAGATTAAAAAGGTTAAGAAAGACACAGGAAGGAAAAATTCTTAGGGAGAAAGATAAGGACAGTGATATGGGGGAGAAAAATCAGACCTTTTTATCATTTTCTCATTGACTTCCCAGATTCCCTCCTTCCCCTGACCCTTGAGATAAGTAGCCAGCCCCCTTTTCCTCTATTGCTGAATCTCTCTCTGCCCATAATGGTCTTATCTCTACTTTCATTAAGTTGCTAGATATCTGCAAGTGGAACGTCCTCATTTACCTCTTCTCCATGTCAGAATCCCTTTCTTTCTTTTTTTCCTTTCTGTTTTTTTCTCTTTTGTTTATTTTCTCCATTTGCTGCAAAGTAAGTGACCACTGGGGAAAAAAACAGATGAGTTGCATTTCTTTGTGATAAAAGGAAAAGTTTATGTGTTTTCAACTGTTTCCTTTTTGTAGCTGGAAGTGCGTGAAGACCCCAGCAGCAATAAGGATCTGAAAATTCAGTGTGATGAAGAAGAACTCAGGATTTATCAGCTAAACATTCAGATCCGGGAAGTTTTTGCAAATCGTTTCACTCAGATGTTTGCAGATTATGAGGTGTTTGTCATTCAGCCCAGCCAGGATAAGGAATCCTGGTTTACTAACAGGGAGCAGATGCAAAACTTCGATAAAGTGAGTATAATCCTACTGGGGAGGTGGTAAAGAATGAGAACATGCCAGACCCTCTAGAAGATTTAACTGAAGATGAGGTTTTTTTCCCCATAATATTATATGGTGGAAACAAGTTCATGGTCCTTTTGATGTTGATAAAATATAAGGTTTTGTTGCGTTAGGGCACTGTGCTGGTTATTACCGTCAGGTGATTTACCTTCCGTCAGAGAGCTCTCTTAGACCTTTGTCTAAGGTGCACATGCAGGTTGAACATCAGAATTCTTGGAAGATTACCTGAGTAAGTTTGGGCTAATATGTCAAAGTTTCAGGATATCCGAAATTGTATGAGTGTTAAAAAAATGATGAAGAGATTTTTCTGTTGGCTTTTCATAAAGACCTAGAAAGCTTCAGAGAAGAATTAACTTACTGGATCCTTTGGGTGTGTTGCCTTTGCTGATCAAGGCTGACATGCACTCTTCTCTCTTCCCTGCTGATGACTGTCTGTTTCCTTTTGGTCCCACCAGGCATCTTTTCTATCAGATCAGCCTGAACCCTACCTACCCTTCCTCTCAAGATTCCTGGAGACCCAGATGTTTGCCTCTTTTGTTGACAACAAAATCATGTGTCATGATGATGACGATAAAGACCCTGTGCTCCGGGTATTTGATTCTCGAGTAGACAAGATCAGGCTGTTGAATGTTCGGACACCTACTCTCCGCACATCCATGTACCAGAAGTGTACCACTGTGGATGAAGCAAGTGAGGCCTCCTTGTTGCCATACTTTCTAGCCTCTTGAATTATGTCACTTATGTGTCCTTGTCCCTAAACTTGCCAGCTTCTTTCCCTGTTTCTGCTTTTTGCATAAGTTGTTCCCTTTGCCTGAAATGCTCTTCCCTGTCTTTTATGCTTGGCAAACTTTTCTCATCCTTTAACACTGTGTCAGTTAGGAATGGATCCTGCCATTAGTAATAGAGATCTAATCAACAGTGGGTTAGACAGATGGAGGTTATTTTTCTCAAACTAGCAAGAAGTGTAGAATTGGTGGTTGCTGGGGTTGGCTCAGCTGCTCAACAATGTAATCAGGAACTGAGATTCTATCTTTTTACTCAGCTGTCCTTAGTATATTGACTTTTATATTCACGCTTGTTGCCTCCTGGTTACAGGAGACTTTTTATGTTCATATTCAAGGCAAGAAGAGGGGAGGGTTGATGCCAGCTGTATTTCCCCTTTTGTATCAGAAAACAAAAGCTTTCCCAGAAATTCTCAACAATTTCTGTTGTCTCATAGGCTAGAACCTTGTTGTGTGATCATCCCTAAGTGTAAGGGAGGCTGTGAATGTGTGTGTTGAACTGGGTGTAATTTACCCCGAACAATATCGGGGTTCTATTAGCAAGAAAGAAGGGCGAATGGGTTATGAGTAAGGGTTGACAGTGTTTACCACAAAAGTTTAGCTGATCTGTCTCCTCCTCTGTGAAGTCGTCTTCGATGCCCTCAGGCAGAGTTGGTGGATTCCTCCTCTGTGCACCAGTGTTGCTTTGTTCTTGCCTTCCCCCATGATCTCTCTTCTTTAGAGCTTTCCTTATCAGGGAACAATTTAAGAGCAGAGACTGTATTTCCTTATTTTCTTACCCCCAACCCTTTAGCATTGTGCCTAGCACATACGGATGTTAAAAAAAAGTTGTTTGCTACATGCATGATTGAAAAGGCCTTTTTATTCACAGAGGCCCTATCTAGATCAGTTCAGCCAGAGAATAGTCTCAGCTTTAGGTGTCAGATTAAGTGGTGTGTTCACTTCCTTGTGGGATGTTCAGTGTCCTTGTTGTAGCCTTTTTGTATATTTTGTTCATTCATTTATCAAATACTATAGATACCTACTACATGCTCAACATATGGTAAGTGCTCAACAAATATTTACTCAATGAGTGAATGTGCCAGGCATTTTCCTAGGTTTTGAAGATATAACTGGTGACAATTTGGACAAAGTCCTGCCTTCATTGACCTTACATTCTCTAGCCTTCTGTCTTTACCTTTTATCCCTGTTCCACGCCTTTCATTAAGAGGACAATCCTCTTGGCTAAGGCCTGAGTACATGTTGCTCATGCAAGTGCTCTACTCTGACATAGTTATCCTTGCCTCCTGGAACACTTCAGGCTTCTGATTCCCGAACCCTGCCTAAGGCTTTGGTCCTGGGAAACTTGATGGTGGTTTCTACAAGACTGCAGGTTTACAGAAACATCTTCCAAGCCATCAGTTTAAATCAGGACTTCCCAATCTTTTTATGTTGTCCTACACTTGAAAATGACAATATTTGTATGTGGCATACTGGAATAAAAGGAGGAATCTGCTATAAAGGCTATAGAGTGAGAAGTTCTAGTCACTTGAGGCCTTGCCCAGCTCCCACAAGGGTTGAGGCAATCAGTTCTCAGCCCATCTATAATCCATTTGTTGAACACCAAACACCGCAGCATACTGATTTGAGTTAGAATTACTCTGGCCTCACTTGTGGCCAGGACATGTGTTGTTATGGGCCTGGGAGAATGCGGGGTTTGGGATATGGAAGGAAGGTTAGCTAACTTTCGTTTGTGTGACTCATTAAGAAAAACGGATGTCACAGAGACGCTTCAGGCAACTCTGTGCTCTGCTCTCAGGGG
Organism: Equus quagga; assembly: GCF_021613505.1. NCBI lineage: Eukaryota > Metazoa > Chordata > Mammalia > Perissodactyla > Equidae > Equus > Equus quagga. The sequence goes on from NC_060280.1 coordinate 19,838,920, forward strand.
TAATGGGAATATCTTTGCCATTAGTGTTTTCTGTAGTCTGCCCCAGAGAGATGTACCCGAAATACGCTAGAGCAGGGTGCTTCCCTCTGGCCTCAGATCCCTAGCCTAGAGGAGTAGTTCAGCCGCCTCACCCCATCCCGCATGGATACCTCAGCTTCTTGAACCAGTCTGATAGGAAAATGGTAAAACCATAACTAAAGGGATCTTTTTGGAGACCCTTTAAATTGTTATATTTAGAAGGGATCTTGATGGCAGTCAGTTCTATTCACCCACTAATTTTATAGGTAAAGATGTTCTGTGACTCATTGCTGTATCTGCAGGGCCTAGAATAGTGCCTGGCATATTTTAGACACTGAATAAGTTCTGTTGAATGAGAGTAAGGGCTGGAGGAAGTGAGGGAGGCCCAAAGAGAAGGCGACTGGACCTAGCATCACAACAAGGTCCGAAGGTTGAGATGTTTTTACATGACTCTAGAAAATACCAGGAGAGTTACCAGCTTGTTTTGTTCCTACTCTTTAAAATTTTTGAGGTTTAATTAACATACAGTGAACTGCACATATTTAAAATTTTGCTATATGTGTACACTTACATCAAGAACTAGTAAACATACCCATCACCCTCAAAAGTTTCCTCTTGCTCTTTTGTAATATCTCCATCCTCTCCCCTCCCCACTCTCTCCCCAAATTCTGAGGCAGCCACTGCTGTGATTTCTGTACTTTGGGGTTTTCATTTTCTAGAATTTTATGTAAATGGATCATACAGTATGTGCTCTTTTTTTAGTCTGGCTTCTTTTACTCAGCATAATTATTTTGAGATTTGTTCATATTCCTTTTATTGCTGAATAATATTCCATTGCATGGGCATTACTACAATTTGACCTATTGGTGGACATTTGGGCTATGAAAATTTGTGTATATGTGTTTTCTTTTCCCTTGGATAAACACCTGGGAGTGATTGTACGTTGACTTTTTAAAGAAACTGCCAAATTGTATTTCAAAGTGGTTGTACTTTTTACATTCCCACTAGCAGTGTATGAGACTTACAGTTCCTCCACATTGTTGCCAATATTTAGTATGGTCAGTTTTTTCAATTTAGCCGCTCTAATAGGTTTGTACTCGTATCTCATTGTAGTTGCTTTGCATGTTCCTAATGGCTAATGATGTTGAACATCTTTTCTTGTTTATTTGGCATCCATTTATCTACTCTGGTAGAGTGCCTGTTTAAACCTTTTGCCCATTTTTTATTGGATTGTTTGTTTTCTTATTACTGAGTTTTGAAAGTTCTTTATGTATTCCAGATATAAGTCTTTTATCAGATATATGATTTGAAAATATTTCCCTCACTCTGTGGCTTGTGTTTTTGTTCCCTTAACAGTGTCTTTTGAAGAACAAAGTTTTAAATTTGATGAGGCTTAATTTATCAGTTTTTAAAAAATCTGTTATGCTTTTGGTGTTGTATCTTAAGAAATTTTTGCCTAACCAAAGTCACATCGTTTTTTTTTTTTTTCCTCTGTGGCTCCTTCTAGAAGTTTTAGGCTTTATATTTGGGTCTATATCCATATCAAGTTAATTTTTTGTAAGTAGTGAAAGCTAAGGGTCTGCATTCATTTTTTTCCATATGGATGTCCAGTTTTTCTAGCATCATCTGTTGAAAAGACTCTCCTTTCACCAATGAATTGCCTTTTAAGCTTTGTCAAAATATCAGTGATCTATATCCATGTGAGTGTACTTCTGTTTCATTAGTCTTTTAGCCTATATTTACACCAATACCACACTGTCTTGATTACTGTAGCTTTATATTAATCTTAAAGTCAAAGAACATTAGTCCTCTGACTTTATTCTTCTTTTTCAAAATTGTTTTGGCTATTCTAGGACTTTTGTATTTCATATGTATTTAGAATCAGCTTAGCAGTTTCCACAAATAACCTTCTGAGATTTTTGGTTGGGATTGCCTGAATCTGTAGGTCAATTAGGGGAGAATTGGCATCTTAATATTATTGAGTATTCTGATCCATGAACATGGCATTTCTCTCCATTTATCTAGGTATTCTTTAATTTCTCTGGAGAGTTATGTAGTTTTCAGTGTACGTATTTTTCATATCTTTTGTCAGATTTATCTCTATTTCATATTTATTGGTGTTAGTGTAAATGGTATTTTTAAATTTTAATTTCTGATTGCTCATTGCTAATATACAAAAATATGACAGAGTTTTGTATATTGATCTATGTTCTGCAACCATACTAAACTTACTTCTAGTAACTTTTTGTGCATTCTCTCATATTTCTATGTGAATAATAATATTGCCTGTGAATAATGATGGTTTTACTTTTTCCTTTCCAGTCTGGATACTTTTTATTTCTTTTTCTTGCCTTATTGCATTGGCTAGAACCTCTACTACAACATCAAATAGAAATGGTGAGAGTGGACATCCTCGTCCTGAGTTTATTCCTGATTTTAGGGGGAAAGCATTCACCATTAAGTATGATGTTAGCTATAGGTTTTCATGGATACCTTTTATCAGTTGAGGATGTTCGTTTCTGTTACTAGTTTGCTCAGAGTTTTTATCGGAAGTGGATCTTTTATTTTGTCAAATGCTTTTTCTGCATCTATTGAGGTAATTATTTAGATTTAGTTTTAATTTGTTAATATAGTGAATTACATTGATTGATTTTGCATGTGTAAACTGAACTTTCATTTCTTAGATAAGGTTATCTGTTTCTTCTTGAGTGAGCTTTGGCACTTTGTGTCTTTCAAGGAATTTGTCCGTTTCACCTATTGTCAAATTCGTTGGCATTAAGTTCTTCCTGGTATTCCCTCATTAATACTTGAAGAATCTGTAGCACTGTCACTTCTCTCATTCCTGATATTGGTAATTTGTGTCTTGTCTTGTTTATCCTAATCAGTCTGACTAGAAGTTTATTAATTTCCTGACCTTCTGAAAGAACCAGGTTTGGGATTTATTAATTTTATTTATTTGCTGTTTCATTGTTTTCACTCTGGCCTTTATTATTTCCTTTCTTGTACTTATTTTGGATTTAATTTGCTTGTCTTTTTCTAGTTTCTTAAGATGGAAGCCAAGGTTGTTAGTTTGAGACCTTTCTTCTTTTCTAAGATAGGCCTTTAGTGCTATAAATCTCCTTTCAAATAATATTTTAATGACATACCACAGATTCTAATGTTTTGTGTTTTTATTTTTGTTCAGTTCAAAATGCCTACTTATTTACTTTTTGGTTTCTTTTTGACCCATGGGTTATTTAGAAATATGTTATTTAATTTTAGGATGTTATTATTGGTTATTGTGGTCAGAGAACATAATTTGTATGATTCAAATTATTTTAAATTTGTTGAGACTTATTTTATGCCCCAGAATATGGTATATTTTTAAAATATTTGACTTTTTTTTTTTAGATTTTGTTTTTTTTTCCTTTTTCTCCCCAAAGCCCCACCGGTACATAGTTGTATATTCTTAGTCGTTGGTCCTAGTTGTGGCATGTGGGACGCTGCCTCAGCGTGGCCCGATGAGCAGTGCCATGTCCGCTTCGAACCCAGGATTCGAACTGATGAAACACTGGGCCGCCTGCAGCAGAGCACATGAACTTAACCACTCGGCCACGGGGCCAGCCCCGTATTTGACTTATTTTTTGTTGTTCTCATCCAGAGAAAGCAATTGAGCTGCGTCTGGCAAAGATTGACCATACTGCAGTTCATCCCCATTTACTTGACATGAAGATTGGACAGGGGAAGTATGAGCCGGGCTTCTTCCCTAAGCTGCAGTCTGACGTGCTATCCACTGGGCCAGCCAGCAACAAGTGAGTTAGCCCCAAGGATTCCCCCATCTAGCTCCCTAGTCACAGTGGTGAGGGTCATCTAGTGACTGCCAGAGCTGGTAGAAGACCCCTGAATTTTGTAAAGGAATTGTAGAGAGAACCCAGACTATTCAGGTCATTCACTTATTTGAACAAGAAAACGAGTGACAAAGTAGCTCATCAGCTTCTGTCTCCACTATGCACATTGGGATAGTTCCTCATGCCCAGGACCTGCAAAAAGCCAGGCTGTGGATGGGCTGAGATCATTTCATGACTGAATCCCATATGACAGCTAGCACTGTGCTTTTAACAATTAGTGGTTGAAATAATTGGAGACTGAACTGAAAGTAGATAACTTAGCAGGGTTGCTCTTCTTTAGTTTCTTTTGGGGGGTGAGTGCATACCCAGACAGAGTTGATTGAATATAGTTTTGGATCTGCACATGAAGTTTTTGTAGATATTTCAAGAAAGATATGTCCCTGTTTCCTGCGGAGTTAGCTCTTTCTTGCCCAGTCACCAATCTTTAAGCGGCTCTTCCTCAAGGGCCCTGAGCTAATCTCTCGTGACTTCTTGGTGGTTTCTTGAGCCCAGCATTGGTCCTTAGATGTTCAAGTTTTCTCCTGTCAGTTGACCTTATTTTCTTAGTGGGATGTTCTTAATTACCTGTTTTGATTCTGTTAGGTGGACGAAAAGGAATGCCCCTGCCCAGTGGAGGAGGAAAGATCGGCAGAAGCAGCACACAGAACATCTGCGTTTAGACAATGACCAGAGAGAGGTAAGACATCTTAAGAATGACAAGGAATGGCCCTTTTACCATGCTACGCTTTCCTTCTTTTTGCTACTTCTTTGGCCTCTGGTTTCATTCAAATGTCCTAACAATGACCTCTCCCCATAAAAGGGTAAATAATAGGGTTAGTTCCTCATACCTGATACTTGGGCCTAGGTTATGACAAATCTAGGATGTACGGTGTTTTGCAAATGACAGCTAGTCATTAACCATGTAGGTCCTCTCGCTAAGCCAGGCCCTATTTGCAGCCCTGTTCAGGAATGATGTCAGTGCTTAGAAGAGACCTGTTCACTATCCTTTGAGTACTCACTCATACATGATACTCACTTCTGGGGAGTGTGACAGGAACCTCAGAAGAAAAGAGTCTGAAACTTAGAGAAATCATGTTTTAAAAAACTTTATTGAGGTCATAATAGTTTATAACATTGTAAAATTTCAGTTGTACATTATAATTTGTCAGTCACCATATAAATGTGCCCCTTTACCCCTTATGCCCTCCCCCCAACCCCTTTCCCCTCTGGTAATCTCTAATCTGTTCTCTTTGTCCATGTGTTATTTTCCACATATCAGTGAAATCATATGGTGTTTGTCTTTCTCTATCTGGCTTATTTCACTTAACATACCCTCTAGGTCCATCCATGTTGTTGCGAATGGGACAATTTTGTCTTTTTTTATGGCTGAGTAGTATTCCATTGTATATTATATACACCACATCTGCTTTATCCAATCATCGGTCAATGGCCAATTGGGTTTCTTCCACTTTTTGGCTATTGTGAATAATGCTGCAATGAGTATAAGGGTGCATAAGTCTCTCTGAATTGTTCATTTCAAGTTCTTTGGATAATTACCAACTAGTGGGATAGCTGGGTTGTGTGGTATTTCTATTTTTTAATTTTTTGGGAACTATCCATACTGTTTTCCTTAGTGGCTGCACCAGTTTGCATTCCCACCAGCGGTGGATGTGGGTTCCCTTTGGGAGAAATTCTTTTAAAATTTGTGAAGGTTTTTTTGTGTCTGTGGTATGGTGGTAAAGAAGGTAATTCTTTTAGAGTGAGAAGGAAGAAAAGCTGAACTTGGGTTAATGCTGTGAATTTCTGAACCTGGGGAGAGGTGTACTTTCTCCCTACTTTTTGTGAATCTTAAAACAGATAATCTTGACCTTTTTTTTCTTGGAGGAGCAAAGGAGAGAGTGTTACCATCAGGTGCCTGGGGATTGAGGATTCTTGAATTGACCTCCTGAGTCTTCCTTGTTTGTCAGAGTTTCTCAGCTCTGCTCTAACTTGTTCCCAGGAAAGTCTCTAGTTATGAACCTCAAGTTGGAGACCCTGCCTTACTTAGTTGCAGAGAAGTTGTGAAAATGGAGCTTCAGAAACCTATTTCAGGAACTTCTCTTTGAGAAAAGACCCTGCAATTTGCATTTTATACATATAAAACCCAATAAAGCATATTGTCTTCATATGTGTCTGGCACCTCTGTGAATGGAAAAGATATTTTGCCTTTGCTGTTTTTTAAAGGAATAGATTCAGATTGCATGGTATGGTTATGAATTTTTAACTGCTGATTTATGGGATACAGTTGTGCCTAGAATTTTTGAGAGGGTGCATAAGGGGTGTCGGTATGGGTGTTGTTTTAAGTCTCCCTGGATCTTCCACTTACTTCCATATTCTTCTTTTAGCAGTGTTCACTGAGCACGTTTTCTTGGTCAAAATCGCTGTAGGAAGCACTTTGAAATATCAGGATAGCAAGGAGATAGCCATGTCCTGAGGGAAAACCAGTTTATCAAGGGAGCAAAGTCAAGTACATAGATAACTTCAGTAGAAGAGTCTTTTGAAAGGTCCATATGAGAGGCGAGCCAGTGTTTGATCCCTGATAGAGACAGCAGAGGTCAGTTCTACCTGGGGTGGTCACCAAACGAGACTTTACTGGAGCCAGCATCTGTTTAAGCCTTGAAGGATGATAGGATTGTCTGAGCCTAACCTTGGGGGTTAGGAGTGGGGCAGATTGATGGGCTGGAAGATAGACTGGACAGAATTGTACTAGTGGAATAAATATGGGGGAAGGAGGAAGTCTGGGGTAAAAATGTTGATTATAAACCTGGGATACTGAGAGGATGTCAGTGTGCAGTTCACTCGTTTGTGTGGGTTCTGTGTTAAAAGAGTGTATGGAGAATCACGAGCACATTGTAAAGAAGCAGAACATACATTTGTTTTGAGCGTGCAATCTTATTTCCCAGACCCTAATTTAGCAAGGTTATACTTTATGACAGCAAGGGTAGATATCTTTGATATGGGCAGAGGAGTTAAACCCCTCCCAGCTTGGTAGGGAAAATGATTTTCTAAGTTGTACTCTGAGATTTGGGTGGGTTTGCACACTGAGTTATACGTGTTGCAACCGTGTGTTTTTTACCTCTTGTGTCATTAAAGCAAAGATGTAACTACAGTACCAATGGAGTGCTTTACATCAGAGAAAACAGAACTCATCATGTTATCTCAGTTTTTCCCTTTACTATGACGGAAGAGGCAGTAAGAAAGTGTAGGGTGATAGTGCCCTCTTCAGGCATCCGTCAGTACTGGTCAGTTGCCTGTGGTTTGTGTGTAATACTCTGATTTTTTCCATGTAGAAGTATATCCAGGAAGCCAGGAATCTGGGCAGCACCATCCGCCAGCCCAAGCTGTCCAACCTCTCCCCGTTAGTGATTGCCCAGACCAACTGGAAGTTTGTGGAGGGGCTGCTGAAGGAATGTCGCAACAAGGTGAGCTGTGAACCCCTTCGTGTGTGTGCTGGTTCCCTTGACAACAATATTTAACAATATTTAAAAAATATGGTTAATACAATGGGATAGTACTAGTTTTAAGATCCCGTTAACTTGGAATTAGGTGTATTTGTTTTAAATAAAATATACCATTAATTGAGAGCAAGCACACTTTGCTTGATATAAACTTAATATGTATTCCTTAAAATTGAGAGGTGGATGTAGTTTTTTAGACATCTTACATTACTTACTTGAAATCATTGTAGTTGAATTGTCTTCAACAGATCAGTCTTACACATATGAAAATGTTTTTGCCTGTCTATTTTAATTTGATAGCATTGATCTCATATGCCTAGAAACAAGAATTTACTGAGTGCCAGTAAATTCCACTATTTGCCAGGCCAAAGTGTGTTATTCAGTGTAAGCTTGGGATGTTTTTCTCAGTTCCACAAAGTCAGTCATTTTTTTTAAGCTTCATTGAGGGATAATTGATATACAAAAAATTGCACACATTAATGTATACATCTTGATGAGTTTAAACATATGCATACGCCTGTAATATTATCACCACAATCAAGGTACTGAACGTGTCCATAACTTCCAGAAGTTTCCTTATATTCTTTTGTGGATTTTGTTTGTTTTTCGGGTAAGAAGACTTAACCTGCGATCTATCCTAACATATTTTAAACTGCACAATATTAAATTGTTAATTATAGGTACTGTGTTATACATGAGATCTCTAGAACTTATTCATCTGGGATACTGAAACTTCATACCTACCAAGCAACAATTCCTTGTTTTCCCCACTCCCCACCCCCTGGCAACCACCATTCTATTCTCTGCTACTGTGAGTTTGACTACTTTAGATACTTCATATAAGTAGAATCATGTAGTACTTGTCCTTCTTTGACTGGCTTATTTCACTTAGCATAATGTCCTCTAGGTACATCTGTGTTGCTGCAAATGGCAGGATTTCCTTCTATTCCAAGGCTGAATGATACGCCATTGTATATATATATACCACATTTTGTGTGCCCATTCATCTGTTGATGGACACTGGGTTGTTTCCTATCTTGGCCATTGTGAATAATGCTGCAGTGAACATGGGGTGCAGATGTCTCTTTGAGATTCTGATTTCAGTTCTTTTGGATATATACTCAGAAATAAGATTGCTGGATCAAAAGACAATCATTATTAATTTTTAATATTTTATTTTTAAATGTAATTTCTTTTCTAATAAAAATACAGCCTTTCAACCAAGTCAGTATACCATACTTTTTAGGACAAATAACTAACTCGGTCTCTACCTCATCCTGTTTATGCATCAATGGAAAAGAAAGATTTTCCTGCATTTTCATTTTGTAAGTGGTGGTCATTTATAGGATGAAATCAAATATACTTTCTCTTGCAGAAGAAATTATTACCAATATAAGTTAGATTGACATACAGTACTGATATTTTGAATTAAGGTGTTTTCAAAAAGGCTTCTGTCTTTTCATTCTGAGTCATTGATATCTGTGATTTTCCACACAATGTTGTCTTTTCTACCATCAAGACCATTGGTGATGCTGCCTTTCTTGAAACGGGTCTTGTCTGTTGCCTCTGAGATTTATTTTCCAAGCCACCAACATTCATTCTCAAGTTTAGAGATGCATTCCCAGGCAGTTGGGTTTCATTGTGTCCACTGCCTGGTCAACAATGACTATAAAATAGATCCCAATTTCAGAGATTTTAATATGGGGAAAAATGTACATCTTAGAATTGAAGAGATACAGTAACCAGTCTAAAACTGCCAAGTGTCGGCTAGCATGTGGAGTGATAGGAACTCCCATATGTTAGAAGTGTAAATTGGTATGACCACTTCAGAAAACAGCATAGTATTATCTAGTATTCTTCTCCTAGGTACAGTCCCCAGAGAAACCTTTGCAGCGTGACCCAGGAGATATGTACAAGAAGTTTACAGCAGGGGCCAGTCCAGTGTCGTAGTGGTTAGTTCATGCACTCTACTTCAGTGCCCTGAGGTTCACAGGTTCGGATCCTGGGTGCAGACCTAGCACTGCTCAGCAAGCCATGATCTGGCAGCGTCCCACGTGAAAACAGAGGAAGATCTGCACAGATGTTAGCTCAGTGACAATCTTCCTCAAGCAAAAAGAGGGAAATTGACAACAGATGTTAGTTCAGGGCCAATCTTCACCAAAAAAAAAATTTACAGCAGCATTCTTTGTAATAGCCCCTAAATGGAAACAACCCAAACAACAATCAGTAGGAGAATTAATAAATAAATTGTAGTACATTGGTATGATAGAATGCTGTACAATGATGGAAATAGGCAATAGTTATACCCATCAACATGGATGAATTTCACAAAGTTGAATGAAAAAGCAAATCACAAAAGAAAACATACAGGCAAAATTAAATTACATTGTTTAGGAATGCAAATATAGGTGATAATCATTTCTTTGCTTTTCTGTACTTTTATTGTGTAAATCAGGGTAGTGATCACTTCTGGAGTGGGGAGGTGACCGGAGAGGGCACATGGGGTGCTTCAAAGGTATAGATGGGTAGTATTTTATTTCTTAACCTGGATGATGGTTATAATCATATAATTATGTACATACATGTACACACACGTACATATATATATGTGAATGTACATGAGATAGATTTCACAGTAAAAACATTAAAAATAGTAACACTGAAAAGAAATATGGCAAAGTGTTGAGTTGTTGCTTCTGAAAGAGGATTAGGGGTCATTTTTTCCTATGCTCTTTAGATTTTTATATGTCACAAACTTATAATATGATTAGATCTTACTTAAGAACTTAGACTGAATATTCAGACAGACTTAAGTTCAAAGGCCAGATCTGCTACTTCTTTGCTGTGTGATTTTGTCAAGTTACTTAAATTCTCTGACTGCAATTTCCTTATCAGTAAATTGGGAGCAGTAATAGTACTCATCTCATAGAGGCATTGGGAGGCTTAAATGAGATAATGCAATGCTTAATACAGTGCCTGGCATATAGTAATAAAAACTACAATTATCATCATACAGCGTGTGTTTTTTTGGGTTTTCTTTTATAATAAGGTTTTGAAAATTTCTGCCTAAATTATTCTTCCTCAATTTTTTATCCCCTTGACAGGTCAGGTATTTTTCTAGGATTAAATGCTTGTAGGTTAGTTAAATAAGGTCAGTTAAACAGTGAGAATCAGAGAATGTCAGAAGTGAGCATGACCAAAGGGTTTTTATTCAACTCTTTTAATCTCGTAAATGCAGAAACTGAATCCAGAGTGGTGAAATCACTTGGCCGGGTTCATACAGGAAGTGCTGTGTTCTTATCTTCTTGACTAAACTTTTAGAGAATGCACTGCACCATAACCTGACCTATATGGTGGAGAGTGAGTACACTCTAGGTCTCTGGCTCTTACTCCTCTTGTCCCTCCCAGCCCAGCAGGTGTGCTGTGGAGGCGGCCACAGTCCTCTCCAGTTGCATGTGATCCTACTCACTGTGGTTATCTAATGCTACTTACTGATTCCTTGTAGACCAAGAGGATGCTGGTGGAGAAGATGGGCCGAGAGGCTGTGGAGCTTGGGCATGGGGAGGTGAACATCACAGGGGTGGAAGAGAACACCTTAATTGCCAGCCTTTGTGACCTCCTGGAAAGGATCTGGAGTCATGGGCTACAAGTCAAACAGGTAATGAATGTCTTGCCTCTCCCCGCTGAGTGAACTGTCTCCTGTCTCCCTAATAGCTTTCCCATGCTCTTCCAGCTGGCTGGCTCAGAAGAATTGTACACGGTATGCATGGAGTGAGACTTGAACATGGCTAAACAAACAAGTAAATACGTGTGATTCAAAACTATTTTCTTAAAAAATAAGCTAGATGAGGGGCTGGCCCCGTGGCTGAGTGGTTAAGTTCGCGCGCTCCGCTGCAGGCGGCCCAGTGTTTCGTTAGTTCGAGTCCTGGGCCCGGACATGGCACTGCTCATCAGACCACGCTGAGGCAGCGTCCCACATGCCACAACTAGAAGAACCCACAACGAAGAATACACAACTATCTACTGGGGGGCTTTGGGGAGAAAAAGGAAAAAATAAAATCTTAAAAAAAAAAAAAGTTATATAAAAAAAAAAATAAGCTAGATGAATCTGTGTTAGTCAGACATTTTAAAAGGGGCATCTTTCTTCTTGCAAATAGAGCTGAAGGTCAAACTTACAGATCCTTTTGGGCAGCTGGCCCTAATATGGAGATGGAATACAAAAGAGAGTGAGATCCTGGAGCTCAGAAGTCCCGGACACACTCTAAGGGTCCTTTGCTAATTGTACGTTCCCAGTAGAAAAAGCTCTGCCATTAACATTTCTTTTATATGCAAATAGTTTAACCATCTAAAGACTTCAGGAAGTTGAGTTTGAGTTTTTACTGCTTAATACTCAGAATCTTCGTATTTCAAAATACTCTACTTTGAATAGCTAGTCAAGACGGACAGCTTTTACTTTTAAGCATTTTTAAATTTGAAAAGGACTTGAAACGTTTCCAAAACGAGTTTTATTATGGACAAATTATAAAATATGTATAAGTATCCAGCCTGTATTTATTGAGAGCCTACAGTGTGCCAAGCACTGTTGTAGGCGCTTCAGATACCTCAGCGGACAGAACAGACCAAGAGCCCTGCCCTGCTGGACTTCCCATTCTCATGGGTGTGGTGGCCGGCTACCATGTCTGGCCTTCAAAATATACAAGTGTATATTTAAAAATCCAACAGAACCACAATGAGATATCTTTTCACACTTACTAGGATAGCTAAAATAAAAAAGACAGAAAGTAACAAGTGTTAGTAAGGATGTAGAGAAAGTAGAACCTTTGTACATTGTTGGTGGGAATGTAAAATGGTGCAGCCACTTTGGAAAACAGTCTCTCAGTTCCTCGAAATGTTAAACATAGCATTATCATATGACCCATCAAGTCCACTTCTAGTATGTCTAGAAATGGAAACGTGTCTACATAAAAACATGTACACAAATGTTTGTAGCAATGTTATTGCTAATAGGCCCAAAGTGGAGCAACCCAAATGTCCATCAGCTGATAAGTAAACTAAATGCAGTATATCCGTACAATGGAATATTATTCAGCAATAGAAGGAATGAAGTGTGGATACATGATAAAATGTAAATGAACTTTGAAAACTTAGGAAGTAAAAGAAGCCAGTCACATATTGTTTGATTCCATTTGTATAAAATGTCCAGAATCTGCAAATCCATAGATTTGTAAAGTAGACTAGAAAATGCCAGGGGCGGGAGGGAGGAACAGGAAGTGACTGCTAATGGGTGGGTTTGGGGTTTCGTTTTAGGGTAGTGAAAATGTTCTAAAATTAGGTAGTACTGATGGTTGCACAACTCTGTGAATACCAGATGTTTTTTGGACAGAAAATTGTACACTTCATAAGTGTGAGTTTTATGGTAATGTGAATTATATCTTAATAAAGCTGCTTTTTAAAAAATCCAAATGAGATCATACTATACATAATGTGTTGTAACTTTTGCTTTTTTTCACCTCATAGTATTTTTCCCATGTCTGTAACTAATTTATAAGTGACAGTATAATAAGTGTTTAAGAGCTCAGACTAAAATTAGCTACACCTGGGTTTGATTCCCACTTAATCACTTTATGAAACTGAACAAGGCACCTAGCTTTTCTAAGCTTCTGTTTCCTCTTATGTACCCACCTCCGTAGGATTCTTGTGAGGATTTGATAATTCACGTGAAGCACTAAGCTCAGAGCCTGGTATCTGGGAGATTCTCTGTAAATGTTTGTGGTTATTATTATTCTAGAATCTCAATTTTAATTACTGTATCCATTTTATAGATGTGCCATATTTGAATCAATCCCTTGTTATTGGTCATTTAGGTTATTTCTGATTTTTCAGTATTATAAACAACACTGTGATTATAAATTTTTTTAAATGTTAAAAATTGTGTATCATATCGTAAAATTTTGAGAGTGCTGTAGTGTAGTAGCAACACTGTGGGTTTTGGAGTCAGAAAGACTTGGATTTGAATCCTCACCCACTGGATGACTTCAAGTGACTTGCAATTTTTGAGTCTCATTTTCCTTATCCATGAGACCGAGTTAATAAAACCCACTTTTAGGGTTGTTATAATAATTAGATGTAATAAAAATAAGTACCTGGCATGTGGTGGGTATAAAACATGACAGCTGTTATTGTGCTAGGTTCTACATGAAGGATTTCTGTTTTTTCCTTTTCACTGTAACAAATGAGTAGAATATACATAATTATTTTATCGTTTTCCTTAAAGTTTAGCAAACCTAGCACTACAGTTGAGCTCTTTCAGCTTTTTGGTAAAACATAAGCCCCCAAAACTTTTTAATATTTGCCATGAAAATCTCTAGGAAGTTAATGAGCCGTCTCCATTAAAAAAATAATACCATGTCATCACATGTTCTGAACCTGTCCTCTGAGGCTTCTCAGCTTAGTCTGCAGAATTCCCACAGCATGGGGCATTTCTTTTGGAACCCATTTGATTGCCCTCGCAGTTGGGATGGACAGAGGCTACTCGTTTGGTAAGAAACCAGTACAAAATGATGGGGGCTATTCACTTGAGGTTCCATTTTCTTCTGAGTCTTGCTTTTGGAGCTCTGAAAGTGAAGCACTGACGGTGTCACCAGAGGGTCTGTGCTTTTTGGCAGGGCATTTACACCCTTAGGGATGCATGTTCAGCTGGGGATTGACCTAGCTCTCTGTGTTGGGTTCTTACAGCACGTTCTCCTTAGGCCTCCATTTTGCTAGCCTGTATGTAGAGGCCTTTTCTCCTGCTGAGCCATTCTTCAGTTATGTTCCAGTCCAAGGGTTATAACCTGGTTACCTGGTCTCCTGTATCAGGCTGCTTGTGCATGGTCGTGTAGTCTTCCAGATTGTGACCAAATTCACTCTCAGAGAGTGATCTTATCGCCACCTTCTAGGGGCACCTTATTGAAGGACAACCCATTTTATCCACTTAGAAAGTAGAGAGGGCTGGCCCCGTGGGTGAGTGGTTAAGTTTGCATGAGGGTTAAGTTTGGCAGCCTAGGGTTTTGCTGTTTTGGATCCTGGGCGTGGGCCTAGCACTGCTCATCAAGCCATGCTGAGGCGGTGTCCCACATAGCACAACTAGAAGGACCTACAACTGGAATATACAACTATGTACTGGGGCTTTGGCGGGGAGGAGGAGGAGAAGAAGAAAAATTGGCAACAGATGTTAACTCAGGTGCCAATCTTTTTTTTTTTTCTTTTTAAGAAGGAAAGTAGAGAGAACCCAAACAGTTTTTGCTGCTAGCCTAAATTTTGTTCCTAGCCTTGACCGCCTGCATTCAGGGATGCCTTCAGCAAGTCCTCATAAGAACCTCTATTCCCTCACGGCTCTTTTTGGCTTTTGGTGACATTTTCCAAGAAGATGGGTATCTTTCTCTAGTGTATTTTTCTGACAATAAGAAGTGACGTTTGGTTTTTCAAACTGGTTTGATAACTGTTGCCATTTGGGGACTGATAAGTGAAAAGGGGTTGTTTCTCATCTTTCATGCATGTGACATTCTTGGAGAATCTGGTGCAATCTGTACATTGTTTGGCCACATCCCCAAATTGGTAGTCAGGCTATAATGAACCTTGCAGTCTCAATCAGCCCCTTTGCAAAAAAGGAAAAGAATAATCAGTGACTTCTGAATTGGAAAGACCCAAGTGCCCTGTCACTAAGCTTCAGCCCAGCTGCTGCTCTCACTCTTTCCCTTGCTGTCTTTCTTCACCAGCATGATCACTGTGAGCCAGGGCATCCTTCTAGCACAGCGGCCTGCTGTTGCTCTTCCCTTTGGCTCTTCAGCGTTGTTCCATGTGAGGGCTCTCTGGTGACCACCATCCACACAGTTCTGTTAAGGGAGACTGCCTTCCTAGATGCTGGGCATGCAGTCGTTAATAGGTCAGAGTCCTGCCCTTGGAGGAACCTACTCTAATGGTTTTGGTAAATGGATGGATGAATGGATTTCTAGAAATTGAATTACTACATCAAAGAGCATAAATATTTTAAGCTCCTGTATTGTCTTCTACTCTACCGTATTAATATACTAGGTAGTAACAGTATATAGGAGTTGTCAGTCTCATTGATGTTGTTAAACGTCTTTTTTTTTTTTTCAAATATTTGGTATTTCAATGAATAAAAAGTGGTCTTTTCTAGTTTTAACTTGTTTTTTTGTTTATTTTAAATTTTTTATTTTTCCTTCTTCTCCCCAAAGCCCCCCAGTACATAGTTGTATATTTTAGTTGTGGGTCCTTCCGGTTGTGCTATGTGCGACACCGCCTCAACATGGCCTGATGAGTGGTGCCGTGTCCGCGCCCGGGATTCAAACTGGCGAAACCCTGGGCTGCCGAAGCGAAGTGCGTGAACGCAACCACTCGGCCATGGGCCAGTGCCATTAACTTGTGTGTTTTTTTCTTTAAGTTGCCATTGAAGTTGTTGGGTTTTAAGTTGGTTAAATCTTGTAGGAAATCCGACGGACAGCAAGTTGATGTCAACAGCTTGCTGATTTATAGATCAGAGTTTTCTCCCATTCAAATGCTTGATATTTTTTTTCCCCAAAGTAGATCAGGTTGGTGGATAGAAACAAAACAGATCCTCAGTATTCTCCAGGGAGAAATCCCTTGACTTTAAATCCTCACTTTCATCCCAGAGCATAAAATTTTCTTCAGAAGGCATTTCAAAATTAAGCAGTCTGAGTAATATCATTAAGAGCAATGGTTCTGACATTAGACAGACTTAAGCTTGAATTCCAACAGTCTAATCTTTTACAAGTTACTTAATCTGTCTGATACTCAGTTTGCTCTTTTCTGAAGAAAATGAAGATGGAGATACCTGCCTTGTAGGGTTGTTTGGAGCATTAAATAAAATATTGTATTTTAAACATTTAACATAGTGCTTAGTTCAGAACAAACCTCAAGACATTGTAGCTTCTATTATTATTATTACTTTTAGAAAATACAGAACTAAAGTCATTTATAAACTTATTATAATAACTCCTCTTACACATTATATTAATTTGTGTTGTATCAACTATGTAGGAACATTTCCCATGAATCTGAAATAAATTTTTTATCATATGACAAGGGTCACTGTGTACTGCAGGATGGCTAGAAAGAGACACAGCAGTTGCTGGGTGGCCAGCTGGGTTCACTCACTAACCAGACAAATTGTTGTCTTACATCAGGCTTGCAAATGCTATTCAGATTTGTGCCTTGGTAAAATGACAAATTACTACATGTGTCAAATAGTTTAAACTGCAACTCTTATATTTCCAAATGCCAAGATTCTGTTATAGTGACTATAGCGTATCTCAGCCTTGTAGTTAAGCACCAGCCTACCTTTCTGCAGGCTTCTTCAGCTGTACCTTCAATAGTAAATCCTCATCATAGTGATGACTTATTCTCCCCAGCCTGCACTTAGGGCAGGAATGCCTTTAAATGTTTTAGGAAACTCAGGAGCTATCATAGAATCTCATACACTGAATATCAGCTCCTCTGTACAAAAGCCATCATGTTCTACCCAAGCTCACCTTCAACCAGCAGACCATTTAGAGGTATGATAGGTTATTTGCTTTTTCTTTCTTTTCCAAAGAATCCATTTGGAGACTCTTTTTGGCCATGTCCTTCCTGTTCCCAATGGGGGACTGTTTCTCTTTTCTATCCCTTTCCGTTCTTTATATATCTCCTGGATTTTATTAGGGGAATGTTTTTGTATACATTGCATCCAGGTGTACATTGAGATAAGAAATAGTACGGGTACTTTTTAGCAAAAGCCCGTATCTGTCTTCTCACGTTATCTCTGACTGTTTGGTGGATACCACGGCCTCTGAAATCTAAACTGATAGGAATTTTTACCTTGTGTTGGTTCCAGGGGAAATCAGCTTTGTGGTCCCACCTGTTACATTATCAGGAAAACCGGCAGAGAAAACTCACATCAGGAAGCCTCAGTACCTCAGGTAAGATTGTCTCTGCACCGGTGGAGAGAACTCCCTCTGCTCACTTTCCCAGCTCCCAGTGGAGTGATCGTCTGCAGCCGACTGTTCCAGGTCAATGAAGCCTTTGCTCTGTAATGTTTTCTTTTTTAACTGTTAAACCACGGGGCTCTCTGAACCACAGAGCATGCCAAAGCCATGGAGTTTGCTTTCATTAGGTGTTTCTATACCCTTTTGATCAGTGAAGTAGAAGATTTATGTCATAAGAGGCCAGTCTTAGAATGAATCTAGGTTTTAAATGAATTTAGGTAATACTGATGTCCTCTGTTTGGAGCAAGCTGTTTTCAGTCTTTTGTTTTATTTCTGAGATGGACATTGAGATGATCTACCCTATCAGTTTAAGAAAGCCTGTCTTGTCAGTGTCCTACCTTGGAACTTCTCAGGGTCAGGGCCTGATGTGAGTGATCCCTTCACTTCCTTTCTGTTTCTAATATAATGAAAATATCAGAGCTGGCAGGGACCCCTGAGATCATCTAGTCCAGTCCTCTTATTTCACAAGAGGAAGAAACTGGGATCAAAAAGGAATTGAATTTACTCAAGATCACACACAGAATTGATGGAAGAGACCAGATTAGGAGCCAGGCCTCTTGTCTCCTGGCGTTGGTGTTCTTTATACCATCCTACAGTGTCCCTTCAGGACAGCCCCCCTCCTTCCTTTACTTCTTGGTGGCATCTCCCTTTCACACCATCCTTCATTCTCCTCTCTCTGCCAGGGAGTTTGTTTACCTTTCTTGGATGTTCTTACCCTAATGGTAAAGATCAGTTTGAATAGGAGTGAAAAGATGGGCATGAACTCAGTGTTGCCTTTGCCCTTGAACTAGTTAACCTCAACTAGCACTAAACGTGACTGTAACCTAGGTATGAGACCTCCCTAAATAGACTTACAAGGAGTTTTTTTGTCCATTTTCTGGATATGGGAGCAAACAGTCTTCTCAGGAAGGTTATAGAAGTTATTGCTAAGGGATAAACTGTAGCCAAAGATTCTCAACAGCTAAGTGATAAAGATGCTATGTTTTAAATGTTGGTCTGGACATGAGGACATAAAGATATGGTATCTAGAGGTCCTAAGCGTTCTGGAACCTGTTCTTCACACATTCCCTTGGCTTCATACATTCCATTTTGTAGCCCATTTTGAGGCAAGAGCAGAACATGAGAAGTAGCTCCAAGTGGAAGCAGTGTGTCAGTGGGGTATGATGAGAACATGCTGGATTAGGAGCCAGGGGATCTGTGTTCCTTCCAGTCCTGACTTTGCCACTTGGTGACTGGGGCAAAGCCAGTGACCTCTCTGAATTTCAGTTCCTTCCTCTGTGGTACCTTCCTTGGTTATTTGGTAAGTTATTAGAGAATTAAATGAGATAATAAGCTTAAAAGTAAAAAATCTGATACCTAGTAGGTACTTAATAAATATTTGTGAAATAATTGATCGTAATGTTACCCAAGTAACCAACTGTTTCCTGTAGAAATTTGTGATTTGAGATAAAGATAGTAAGCCGTTTGGATAGTCAGATCTCTTTGGACATGACCAACTATTTTATTCTAGGAATACTTCTTGACTCAGAACGGAGGAAGTCTGATGCCAGCTCAGTCATGTCTCCCCTGAGAATCTCCCTCATTCAGGATATGAGGTCAGTCTGGGCTCATATGTAATAAGCTACTAAAATCCTGTTTTCAGTTGCTGCGTAGGTGTCCACATTAAATAGCGGGGTCTTAGTCTCTTGGGCTTCTGCAGCGTCTCAGTTAACCAGGAAGCCCTCCTCATTGGTCCTGTGCTTCATGGTGCGTTTGTAGCACTGTATAAGCAGTTGGGTTTCCTAACATTTTGGGTGAATTATACCAGAGTATCTCAAGGCCTTAAGGGCTCCAGGGTCAGCCGGGCTTTCTGAGAGCTGTACTGTCTTCCTACCCCCAAATTGTGGTGAGCCTATCTGGCAAAGCTACATGGAAGCCCAGGATTTAGAGAACAAGAGAGATGGCGTCTCCCAGGATGGGATAGGGCTGCCTCGCCAGCCTCCTTTGGCTTTACAGGGGAGGTGTTGTGAGTTCATCTCCCACCCCACCCTCCACTTCCTTTTTCACATTCCCCCTTCAGGCACATCCAGAATATCGGGGAAATCAAAACTGATGTGGGAAAGGCCAGAGCATGGGTGCGACTGTCCATGGAAAAAAAGTTACTTTCCAGACACCTGAAGCAGCTTCTCTCAGACCATGAGCTCACCAAGTAAGGCCACTCCACCTGGAGTAGAACCAGGTGCCCGGGAATGGCGGGAGGGGTTGGAAGCCCATGTGGGAAGGGGGAGTGTTCCATATGTCGTTACTGCTGCCTTCAGCTCAACTCACATTGCATGTGGAAGTTTTGCAGCATTTCCTCTTCTCCCTCTTTATCTGTAGAAGAATAATTCTGCTGTGTTTGTTCTTTCCGCCTTCTTAATCTGCATGTCCAAAAATAGTTTTCTTAATGAGCTACTGAGAAGGATCGGGTTCTCATGGGGAACCTCAGCATTTTGGGGCTCCTCCTCTCCTTGCTGCTCTCAGATGACTTGTATACCTCTTGGGCACAGGGCATTTTCTCCATCTCTTTCCTGTCCTGGGGAGGGAAGGATTGGAGAATTAAAAAGAAACTTCTAAGCTATCCCCTTATTTCTTTTGTTCTCTCTTGAGCCCAGGCCCAGCCCAAAGTAACCAAGTCCTTGTTCTTCCTCTCTGGACCCTGTCTGAGTCTCCCTAGAGCTTAAAAGGGCTGTCAGATAACCCTCCCAGGGCCACTCAGGCTCCAGTTCCCTCTGGTGACTTTATGTCGTCTGCATTCTTTCTGTGCCTTCTCTGCTAGAGGAGGAGGGGGCTGCTATTTGCCCTCTCTGTCTTTTCCTGTATGCAGTATGTTTGGCTCTTTCTTCATTCGTAAGCCTGTTGGGCACTTTTGTTTAGCACTTCCTTAGGCATCTTTTCCTAGTATCCTTTATTATATGGCTACCCCATGGATGATAAAGCAGAGGAGTAGGCCTTGAGGAAATTTTTTATGAGCCAGTTGATTAAACCTGCAGAATCTGTTTTTGTTCAAAGTGAAAATATAATTTTTTACACTGTTTATTGTGTGTGTAAACCACAGCAAGAAACCAGGTTTAAAACCTTGATAGGTTAGAGAGCTCATTTTGAGAGCTCACATAACAGTGATTCTTTTTTTTTTTTGGTAAAGATTGACACCTGAGCTAACAACTGTTGCCAATCTTTTTTTTTTCTTCTCCCCAAAGTCCCCCAGTACATAGTTGTATATTTTAGTTGTGGGTCCTTCTAGTTGTGCTGTGTGGCACGCTGCCTCAACATGGCCTGACAAGTGGTGCCATGTCTGTGCCCAGGATCTGAAGCGGCGAAACCCCAGGCCGCTGAAGCAGAGCACGCAACTTAACCGCTTGGCCATGGGGCCGGCCCTGAAACAGTGAATCTGAAAGCACCTGGATGTGATTTCCTACGGGAACAAAGGGACTTAGGAATAAAATTTGAAGACTGGGAGGACAACTAAAAGAGAACAAGTAGACATTTAAGCCTGGAGTTTGGAGTGGAAACATTTGCACACCACATTCTAGAGGACACTTGAGTGGGGTGAAAAAATCTGTCACTGTAGCTGTGTGGGCACCAGGAGAGGCTGCAGCTGAGCAAGGGGACAGAGAGGTATCTGAGAGGGGTCAAGCACAAGAACTTTGGAAGTCCAGGGCAGGGCATAGGTCTAGGGTATAGGAGCTTGAAGGGCTAGG
Organism: Equus quagga; assembly: GCF_021613505.1. Classification (NCBI taxonomy): domain Eukaryota; kingdom Metazoa; phylum Chordata; class Mammalia; order Perissodactyla; family Equidae; genus Equus; species Equus quagga. The sequence continues at coordinate 19,860,063 of NC_060280.1, forward strand.
CAGCATCAGACGGCACAGACCTTCATGAGGGGCTAATCTTGACTTCTTTAAACTGTCGCCCTGTTAGAGGAGTTCAGCTCTGAATTTACTCAGTACGTAGTAACTTCTCACCTGATATTCTGACCTACTACTGCTATTCTGTGCTACTCCAGTGAGTGGGAAATAAGGAGAGTTTTGCTGCCACAGTTGCATTTTGGATGGGGTATAGGGAGAGAGGGAGGAGCCTTTCATCAAAACCTGCAGCTCCTCCATCCTGCCCTCTCATCTTTCTCTTCAGTTTGCGTAAAGCTCCAGCCACATCACACCCCTCACCCTTCTCAGGATGTCTTCAGCCCTTTCAGGGCCTAGTCAGAAGTTTTCTTTGCCAAAGTGCCTAGACTCCTCAGAGACTTGATCTGTTCCTCCTCCGGGCACGCATAGCATTTGTGCATCCCTGTTTTACCACTGACAGGCTGCAGTATTGTTATCTAGCTCCTTGCTGCATATTAAAATTTGCCTTCATCGAGGGCATGAACCACATGCCTTTCAGGGCTGAGCATGTTGCCAGCACCTAGTAAGTATTCAGTTGTACGCATAAAATATGTGCACAGCTAGCTGCCTAGAAAGGAGGAGGTGGACAGCCTTGGAGAGTATATCTTGCTAGCGTGTTGCTGAGTCTCTGGGATTTCCAGCTAGCCTCCACGGCTCTTTGCAGCTTGGAGATGGGGTAGGGTGGCAGCAGGGTGAGGGGACCGTATATTCTAAGGGAGGAGGTCAGTGTGCTCCTGTGTAGTGAGCTCAGACTCTTTTTCCGTGACCTCTCTGCGGTGACTGAGACTGTCTGGTGTCCCCTCCACCTTGAAACCCACTGTGCATGGCTGCCAGGGCCATGAACCATCCTGTTCTCTGTCTCCCCTTGCTCTTTCTGGGATGTTGGCTTCCACCGTGCTCAGTTCTCTGCGTGCACATGTTCTTTTCGCTCTCTCACTTGCTCGCTCTCTCTTGCACTTGTGATCTCACCCATTCTCATGACTTCTGCCACCTTTAAGCAAGTGATTCCCACATCTGAAGCTCTAGCTCTGACGTTTCTTCTGAGTTCCAGTCCTGCATTTATTTCCATTCACATATCTTACCTTTAGCTCAGAGAGAACAAAAGCAAGCTTCACAGAGTCTTCACCAGAACTACCTTCCTCTCACATTTTTTGTTAATGTCACCACTATTCTCCCCTCTCCTCCCCTCTCCTCCCTACCTAGGTTCAAAATCTGGAGTCAGTTTGGCTCCTTGCTTTGCCTTGCCTCGCACATCCCCATTTCAGGTCCTTAGCCTCTGCCCCACCTGTCTGCTTACCTAGTACAGCCACTGCTCCAGTTTCACCCTCATGCCCCTTCCTCCCTCAGCTGCACTCAGTTTAAGTTTCCTGAAGTTGGTCATCGCTTTCCCTTTCCTTCTGGGGCAAATTGCAGAAACCTATTACCAGTAGGGCAGATTGCAGACTCGTTAGCCTGAATGTTCCAGAACCTTCCTTCATTTGACTCTAGCCTAATTTATCAGACTCATTGCTAATTGGTCACTTCTCTGCGCCCTCAACTCCAGTCAAACTGGTTTTCACACCTTGTCCTCCTTCCCTCCAACACCTGTCTAAATCTGTGCTGATTGTGAATCCGTACCTCTCTGGCCCTAGTGATTGCTGTCTTGGCAACCAGGACATTCCCTTCTTCTGTTCTCTGTGTATTTCTCTGTGCTGAGGGCCTGTGCACTCGGTTGTCGGTGTCCCTCTACTTGGGGAAGATATCGTTGCTGTGCACTTGCAGAAGGCCTACAGTGTCAGGCAAGGGAGCTGGCCTTTTATGAGAAAGCAGTGGGGTTGAGATGTGGGGAGGGGGTGTGGGTAGTTTGAAAGTAGGGAAAGGCCATGTTCTATGCAGCTCTTCCTTGCCCAGGACCTGGATCCTTCCCTTCATTGCCTCTGAAGCTGTCCTGGCTTTTCATTCACATTCAGAGCAGGGTTCCGACTCCTGGCTCTCATGGTCTGAGACCACCCTGGTAATGAATGGTGATCACAGACCTCCTGCCATTGCTTCTCCCCCACCACACGCTGAGGTGATGCCCCAGCTAGAGGCCTGAGAGGGCCTTAGTCATCCCTGAGGGAATTTCATTCCAGCCCTCACTCTAAGAAAGGAGATGCCATGACCTCTGACACTTTACGTTATAGTAACATCAACCCTTGGGCCCAGGCAGAATTTGGTTTTAGTTGTTCCTGCTGTAGCTTAAGCCACTTTCCCTCTAGTCCTCAGTTAGACAGAGTGGCTGGCTCTCTTCCCTTCTTAGGTGGCCTTAAGGAACTTGAGGCATGACGTCTTATTCCCTGTGCTGTCTCCTCCAGAACTGCGTGATTCTGACCTCTTTCCCTGCCTTTGGCTGGGAGACTGATGTATTGCCTCCTCTCCGACAGGAAGCTGTACAAGCGCTATGCCTTCCTGCGCTGCGACGACGAGAAGGAGCAGTTCCTCTACCACCTCCTCTCTTTCAATGCTGTCGACTACTTTTGCTTCACCAATGTCTTCACAACTATCTGTGAGTAGCCCTGGCTCCCCACCAGCCTCCTCAGTGCCTTCTTCATGAGCCTCCTGAGGCTGACTCACTGTCCCCTTTTTAAAGAAGATCATCACTGTACTTTCTATTTGCTTCCTGCTTCTGTGGGGAGAGAGGTGCACTGTCCTCCTTGAAGGTGTTTTTTCCTCTGAAGCTTCTTACCCTTCTTCTGAACTGGGGAGCCCAGTCCTTTTGGCCGTTGTGTTGTTGCTGTTGTCCTGGGCACTGCTCTGGGAGCCTGAGGCGATGGAGGTGGAGTGGGGTGGGGTGGGGTGGTGAAGTTCCCTGGCCCCTCTGCACGCCTGTAATGAAATCTCCCTTTGGTTTGGGCTGAGGGAGTCATTCAGCATCGTAGAAGGTTTCGGACCAGCCCCCAGGGGTAACACCTCTTCTGGAAGTAGCAGAGAGAACTCGTGATGGCAGTGGGAGGTTTGGGTCCAGGCCCTGCTCTGCCCTCGCTCATTATGTTTCCGTGAGCAGTCTCCCCTGCTGTGGGCCTCCGGCTCCTTATTTGCAGAGTGAGGACGAGGGCTCAGTATGGTCTAGGGAAGGCCCCTGGGGCCTCATCTTTCTCTGGTGCCAGGATGCTCTGTTGGGTGGGGTAGTCTCTGAATTGGCCCTGTGGCTAGTTGTTTGCCAGTGACGCAGCAGCCTCAGCGGCTGCATGGACTCTTGCTTCTATGTGACATTCGTCCTCCCTCTCAGAGACAAGGGCTGTAGGCTTCAGTAGCAGCAGCACTGGACTGGAGTTCAGGAGACCTGAGGGAGACTATTTCCCTCCCAGTGCCTCGGAAAAGACCTTGTAATTCCTGCGTGGCCTCTCCTGAGATTGTTCTTAGAGTTCATGAGAGGATCAATTGAAAAGTGCTCAGAAAAGCAATTCAGTCCAGTGTCGAGTTGGTGATAGTGTTTAGGGAGCAGGGTCACTGAGCTCTGAGCCTGCAGGTGGGCTTGGGTCTCTGATGTCTGGGTGCTGACCCTGGGAGGAGTGAGGCTGAGGGGAGGATTGGCTAATACTCTAAGCCATCTGGAAAACAGCTCCAGAGACCTGCTGCTCCGGGCTCTGCCGGGGCCGCAGTCATGCCAGCACGCCTGGGGCAGGCCGGGGCCCTTTCAGGTATGGGAGGGATTCCTGGTCCCCCTCAATGCCTTTGTTGCCTCCCCTCAACAGTGATCCCATACCACATCCTGATTGTACCCAGTAAGAAGCTGGGGGGCTCCATGTTCACCGCCAACCCATGGATCTGCATCTCTGGAGAACTGGGTGAGACACAGATCCTGCAGATTCCCAGGAACGTGTTAGAGATGACCTTCGAGGTATGTGTTATCTAGGGACCGCAACCCCATGCTCTCGGAGTTTGCAAGAGCTGCTTTTCTGGAGCTTTCTGCAGGGTTTTATGGAGGCCTTGCTCTGTACGGTGTGATGTATCAGCACAGCTGACCTGTCCTGAGATGGTCAGAGGCTGGAGCCCAGGGTTGACCCAAGGAGGGGGGAGCCTGCCCTGTCTAAACGGTCTCTGGCTGGAAGGCACTTCCCCATCTGGACTTACATACCTCCCTGTCCATGGCGTGTTGGGAGACCCCCAGAGTTCTTCCAGCTGCTGAGCCCAGGTTTTCACAGAGACCTCTGAACCTCAGCTTGCTGTCCCACTTCCAGAGCCGCCTGCCCCTACGTCCTGTTCTTCCTCTAGGTAGCGCATCTCCTTTCTCAGCCGGGGCCCCCTCACAAGACAGTGCTGTACTTTGGCGGTAGGTGGAGTCATGAGCTCCGCCCCTGCAGATGCTGGGGGACCCGATTGCAGGCAGCCAGTCTGATCTGTGCCTCTGAGAAATGCTGTTCTTTTCTCCTGCTTTCTTGACCTACCCCATCTTCTCTGCTGGCTGTTGTTTTGCAGTGCCAAAACTTGGGGAAGCTCACTACTGTGCAGATAGGCCATGATAACTCCGGGCTGTATGCCAAGTGGCTGGTGGAGTATGTGATGGTCAGGAATGAGATCACAGGACATACCTACAAGTAAGTGTTCCTCAGCCATGCCCTAAGATAGTGGGGTAAGCCTACCACCAGGGGCTGTGTTTGATGTTTGGGGATCTGGAGTTCTCAAGGAGACCCTTTAGGCAGTGATAGGCTGAGGCACCCTCCTGTTTGTCTCTGCCTCGTGCACCTGAAGAGAAATAGAATGAGAATTTGCTAAGCAAAGCTGTATGATATTGCGGTGCACAGGTTCCAGGCCACCTATCCCTCGAGTGCTTCCCTGATGATACTCAGTGGGATGGTGAGCAGGGCCTTGAGGGATCACCAGCCTGGTTTCAGAGCCTTGCCCCAGCGATTGGCTTTGTTGATGGCTCTTGCTGAGCAGAGGGAAGGAGAAGGACACTAGAGGAGCTGGCAGCTCTGACAAGCCCTTGTCTGACCTTTAGGTTCCCATGTGGCCGGTGGTTGGGGAAGGGCATGGATGATGGAAGCCTGGAGCGGGTCCTGGTTGGGGAGCTGCTCACATCCCAGCCCGAGGTGGATGAGAGGCCATGCCGGACACCACCCCTGCAGCAGTCCCCCAGCGTCATCCGGAGGCTTGTTACCATCTCTCCCAACAACAAGCCCAGTGAGTGAGGGGAGGGGCTGGGCCTTCAGGCCGCCCAGCCTGGGGAATGTGGGCGGATCTCTGGAAGCCCTGACGTGGGAGCCCAGATCCCAGCTTGTGCAGCTGCCTCAGGAACCACCTCTGCCGGCAAAGCAGCCTCAGGCATTTGTTACCCTCCTCTCATGCATTAGTGGGGGGTTTGGCCTTGAAAGAGCAGGAGAGCTCATGGAACCCCGCCTGGGTCCTCTGTACTATTCGTGAAGGATCCTGCAGAGGAGAGCGTTTGCTTTCTGGCCGCCTTCCTGGTTCCTGGACATCATAGCCAAGTCTTGGCCCTCTTTTGATTGCCAAAAATTCCAGGGTAAAATGAAAAATAAACTTTACCAGCATCTTTTAGGGACAAAACTATAAGACATCGACTTTTTCTTTTTTCTCAAGATTTGAAGAAGAACTAGCTCAGCAAAGTTGGGTTGGCAAGAGCCATTCTTCCCAGGGGCCAGGCTCCCCTGCCTGTCCTGTGGACCATCCTGGTGTCCTCAGTCGCTTGCTAAGCTCAGCTCAGTACTGTTAGCCTCTGAGATTGGTGAGGGATGTCTGCTTGGTTTTTATCAGAGCTGAACACCGGGCAGATCCAGGAGTCCATCGGGGAGGCAGTCAACGGCATCGTGAAGCACTTTCATAAGCCTGAGAAAGAGGTGAGCCTTCCTGCCCTCCAAACCAGGGCCCTCTATTGAATAAGAGAGAAGAATCTTTTTCTAGGCCCTTGTGCTGTGGACAGCCCAGGGTATAGTGTGTGCCTCAGTTCGTTTGAGATTGAGCAGATTCCTTGCTCTGGGGGTCTCTGCCTCAGGTTACCCTGTTTTCCTTACACACTAATGACCCAACGGAGTCCCTGGGTCCCTAGTGAACAGTGTGTATTCCTGTCCTCTTCTGGATTTGCCTGGGTCTTCCTGAAGAGTGGCCACACTGGCTTTGTTCCTCTGGTGGGGACCCAGATCCATCATCTATTCATTCCCCTTCATTCAACAGCAATTCACTGAGGGCTGCTCTGAGCCAGGCACTGTGCCAGGTGCTGGGTGGAATAGGCAAGGTCCCTGCCTGTCTTGCCGCCCTCCCAGCTGTGGGCTGTGGGTTTGGGGATGCAGTGGGAGGGCAGCCTGGCTGAGGCGAGCGTGGCCCTCCCCTGTTTCCCCACTAGCGAGGCAGTCTGACGCTGTTGCTTTGTGGAGAGTGCGGCCTCGTCTCGGCCTTGGAACAGGCTTTCCAGCATGGATTTAAATCGCCCCGGCTCTTCAAAAATGTCTTCATTTGGGATTTCCTGGGTGAGTTGGGCTAGGGTGTGAGGGTGGGAAGAGCATGTAGAAACATGGGGACTCGCCAACATAGCGTGGTGCTGACCATGGGCTCTGAGGTTCAGAAGCTGCGTCAGGTCCCTTTCGGATTAGCTTTGTCGTGTGTTTGCCCCAGCTTTTCTCAGAGGTGATGACAGAAGCGCTCCCCTCCCTTTTCCCCTCACCTCCTGGGAAAGAGACAGAAAAGATTCTTTCTAGGCGTCTGTTCCGTAGTGCAGGCTCAGTGTGAGTCCTCACCCTCTCCTTTTAGATCCACAAGGCCAGCTGAAAACATTGAAGCCCAAGCCCCATGTGGCGCCCTCTTGGAGAATTTTCGTGCAGGGAGCTTCTCCCCCAAGAGTTTTAAAAAAATTTTCAGACTAAGGAAAGGACCATCTTTATATCAAGGGCCACGTAAATAAATTTAAAACAAGGATAAGGAACATAAGGATTGTTGTCAGAACACTCATGTTATTCTCCTGCGTCGACATGAGAGGCCCCTGGCAAGTGGCCTGCGGGACTGTCAGGGAGGGGTCACTTTTGAGAGCCTTTGTCACCGGCAAGCTTTTCTCCTTTTCACAGAAAAAGCACAAACCTATTATGAGACTTTGGAGCAGAATGAAGTTGTCCCTGAGGAAAACTGGCATATGAGGGCCCGGAACTTCTGCCGATTTGTCACTGCAATCAACAATACTCCGCGCAGCATCGGCAAGGACGGCAAGTTTCAGATGCTGGTGTGCCTGGGAGCCAGGTACTGCGGCCTCACGCCCAGTGCGCAGGCAGCCAGCCCTGGAGGGTGTGCTGGGGGGGTGGTGGGCGCTATTGACCAGATGCCCTTGGGCAGGTGAGGCCTTGGAAGGCTTCCTGGGGGCCCTTCATTTCCATCGTGTGTGCCATGCGTGTGTGTGGGGATCTGTGGAGCGGGAAGGAGGCTGTGTGTGTAGCTGGAGAGGAGGGGCCGCATTTTGCTGGGAAGGAATAAAACCACCCGACTAGTGAAGTTTGAAGCAGAGTGTATCTAGTCATTCCTTCAACAAACTGTTGAATATGCCAGGCCTCATGGAAGGTGGTGGGAATAGAGCTAAATAAAATATGGTCTCTACCATTTAGAAATTCACTTGTCTCGATTAAACACAGTACAAGGCAGAAGGTTGTGAGAATCCAAAAAGGAAGTGTGCATTCGTAAGGTATGCTGAAAATGTGGAGGAGAAAGATCAGAGGCGGCTTCAGGGAGGAGGCTCTAAGGAGGATAGGGACCTTGAGGAGCTGGAACAGAGAATCTTTCCGTGTTAGGATGGACTGGTTTAGTCAGGGGACTGAAATGATATTAATTTGATATCATGGATGGTATGCATCAGAGTGGGTAAGATTGTTGGGGGGTATCCCAGTAGGTCAGATGAGAGCATGAAGCCCAAGTAAACTGAAGGCAGTAGTTTCTTCAGGCCACGGAAGGGAGGGAGTTGGCATAGTGGTTAAGAACAGACCCTGGAACCAGATTCACATCTCAGATCAGCCACTTACTAGCTGTGTAATCTTGGACAAGCTCCTTAACCTCCGTGTACCTCATTTCATCTATAAAGTGGGGATAATGATCGTGCTGACAGCACCTGCCTCATGTCGTAGGGTTGTCATGAAGGTTGACTCTCTTAGAACAGGGGCTGGTACATGCTGAGTGCTATGTGGATGTTAGCTCTCAGCGTTACTCCTGGTGGTGGTAGCTGTCAGGAGGAGCGGTGCTCTCGGAGAGATTGGCTGTTGAGATGAAGGAAGTGGTGCTGACTGGACCTGGTGTCTGGTTGGTGGTGGGATTGTCTAGGGAGGGAAGCAGGGAGACAGGGGATGAGGAGCAGCCCTGGTGGCAGACGATGGGGCCAATTTGGGTCCTCTTGGGTTCGTGTCCCTGGGACTGGGCAGCCCCCCGTGGCAGCCTTTTAAAGCTGGGTAAGGTCTCTTTGCCAAGCCCTGGTAGGGGAGGGAAAGGGGGCTGTGGGGAGCTGTCCGCTTCTCCAGCTTCAGGCTTCGTTCAAGGAGTGGTGGTGCAGATTCCCTCTTGGCCTCGCAGTAACTGGCTCCCTTCCCTTTCCCTTCTCCACCATCTGGACTGCTCCTGCCCTGCCAGAGATCACCTCCTACATCACTGGATTGCCCTGCTGGCCGACTGCCCCATCACCGCGCACATGTATGAGGATGTGGCACTGATCAAAGACCACACACTGGTCAACTCCTTGATCCGCGTGCTGCAGACATTGCAGGAGTTCAACATCACGCTGGAGACGTCCCTTGTCAAGGGCATCGACATCTGACTTCCAGCACCAGCGAGCAGCGGGACCGAGAGAGACTCACCCTGCAGCTCTGACCCTTCTTCCCAGAGGGACTTCAGCGAGTTGTGCAGGAGACGGAGAGGAGATGTACACTCACTGTAAAAAGAAAACTAGAGGATTTTTGGAATAAATAATCTATTTTAGAGTTTATTTGCTGATTTGCTTTTTACACACTTTCATGTGAAAGAATGATAGAGAGAGGGAGACGAGGTTGGTGCCGCTTATTTTGAAGCTGGCGCCCTCCCTCGCCGCGGCCGCGAGCTGGGAGCCTGCGGCCTCCCTGGACTGAGCCTGCGGCACCGCGTGCCAGGCGGTCCTGCTCCCTTGCCCCACCGCGTTGATGAGGCCATTCCACATCGTTTTTAAACTAATGTTTTCTATCTTAACATTGTCATGGATATTTGGCTTTCCTGGGCCACGCACAGGTGTGCTGAGCGGGAAGCCCCAAGCTCCAATCAAAGGGATTCTAGTCGCGCCTCCCCAGGCACTGCCGAGCCAGTCCACGTCTTTTCTGTTTGTCAGTATTATTTGGGAAGGAGACATGCTGAGATGTACCATCGTGCAGCAAATCACGTTTCCTCTTGGCACGCGGTTGCACAGAAGTAAACATACGCATGTTTTAACAGGTTTTCCTTTTCATTTTTTACGTATTATTTATTTAACCCTCCATTGTGTGTTTTAAGTCTTTCTTTTCTTTTTTCTTTTTTTAAGGAAAGGAAAAGCTTGTCACAGTCTAACTGGCTATGTTATTACTGTTAAATTTATGTTGTTTTGCAACTTAGAAACCAGCTACAGTATGGCCCACTTAATAAAACACCTGAAACGAGACTGCCTGGGTCCCTGACTCTGTGGGGTTTGTGAGCGGCCGAGGGTGAGTTTGGCCCATCTGAGAACCAGGCTGCAGCATCGCCTCTCCCTGAGGTGACTCGCGGTTGTGGACTGCCCAGGGTTCCCCTGAGGGCCTGGCGTCTCTGGGGTCCTTCCTGCTGCAGCCCCGGGAGCTTTCATAGCCATTAATTGAAATAGTTGATGAGAGGAATGTAGACGGGTTATTTTCCTCCTCCACAGAGGAGGAGGCTGAGGCACAGAGGGGAAAAGACCTGGCCAAGGTTGCAAAGTTGTCACTTGACCAAGACAGGATGGGCCATTTCTTGAAAGGTAAGGAAGAACAGGTGTTAAAACTTAGGGCACATGCGACCCTGTCTGCCTTCAGAGAAAAAGCTCTTTCTTGAGAGAAAGGTTTGCTTTTCCTGAGGTGGCAGATGTAGAGCTTTATGAGGGTTCTGGGAATTGGCTTGCTTCAGTTTATACTTCAGCCAAGCTGCTTGGGCAGGAAGCTCCAGAAGTGCAGCATGACCAGGTAGAAGGCCTCAAACCAGTCAGCGTCCTGTTAGGCTTCCCTGAGTTTGCATGTGCTCTTCCCTCTGCCTAGAATGCCTCCCCTCGGGGCCACTTCCTGTCCATTGTTCAGGGTTTACTGTAGGATTCACACTGTGAAGCCTTGCCTGACAACAACCACCGACACCATCCCCTGCCACCCCCTCCCCGACACAGTCACTCCCTCATTGCACTCCTTAGTTCCTGAGATGCTGGCACCTCCTCTCAGGGTTGGCATTGCTGCTTGCGTGTTGGGCCCACACCCTGGCCTGTGAGCTCCTAGAGGGCAGAGAGGGTCTCTGGTTCATCTCCATCCCTGGTGTCTGGCAGGTGGCAGGTGCCCAGGTAAGGCTTTTTGAAGAGATGAGGGAAGGGACTAGAGGCTTCTAGGACAGCCACAGTACGACATCCTGCCAGCAGGGGGCGTGTGTTGGCCGCGCCGCCCCTGTCTACACGAAGGCCAGGGGAGTCTTCGGTGTTTTGGAAGTGGCGGAGAGAAGGTAGGGAGCGGTGGGCGTCGCCCCTGGAGCAGGAAGGGGGATTCCAGGTGGGGCAGGAGGGCAGCATGGACCCCGCTGCATGTGTGTCTGTTGTGGGCCTAGGCCAGCGCCCTGAGCCAGGTGCTGTACGCCGCACCCCTCCCTCCCGCTCACAGCTCTGCAAGGCTGTACAGATTATCCCTGGTTTATGGGTGAAGAGGTCAGAGCTCAGAGAAGCTTAATCACTTGCCCAAGGCCACACAGCCTATAAGTAGTTTGCAGTTACCAGAACTGTCTCTCCAAGGTTGTGTGGCTTTTCCATTGACAACCACTTTGTTGACTCAGGTCCCTGCTCAGATGTCCTCAGAGGGACCCGCCCTGATCACTCTAAAATATCAAAGGTCCTGTCAGTCGTTTTTATCCCCTTATTCTGCCTCATTTTCCTTCCTAACTCCTACAAGCAGTATCCTCATTATTTACTAATTCTAAATGTACGTCTTATAAGGGAGGCACACAGTTCGCTTTGTTCACTAGGGAGTAACTGGTACACAGTAGGTACCCAGTAAATATATGTGGAGTAAACGAATTCATTCGCGGTGGTCAGGATCACAGACTGTGGAGTCAGAGTCCTTAGGGAGAATCCTTGCTCTGCTCCTGTGACCTAGAGCAAGCTTCATAACGTTCCTGAACCTCAGTTTGCTCATCACCTATAAACTGGGAATAATAGGGTTGTCGTGAGGACTAAGTGACTCTACATATATGCCTGGAACAGGGTCGGGTTTGTGCTCAGTGCCTGATGAATGGTGGTGGTGGTTACCCTATTGTGTCAAGCTGTGTCCTGGTTCCTGACCAAGGCCCAGACCCCCCGCCCTCAAGGAGCTCAGAGGTAGGTGCTATGGGGGAGTGCGACACCACGGCATGTATTGACCACGAGGAGTCAAGCTTAGAGTCGACAGTTGTCAGAGAAGTGACATTACGTGTAGAGAGAACAGCATGAGCAGAGACGTGGAGATGCGAAGGCGTCTGCCGGGTTGTGAACCTTGGGGAAGTCTAGGGCCAGAGTCAAGCCTGAGGTGGGGAAGGAGCAGACTGTGGGCCCCACGTCCACCAAGTGGGAGACAAGGAAAAGGCTGGCAGGTATCCCAGGGCCTTGAACATTGCTGGTGCTCAGTAGATGTGGATGAACTGAATGAATGAGCACATGCTGTGGGGACAAAAACCAGAGCCATGCCACCTGTATGCGGCATTCCAAGAGCACACTAAGTGACCTGTGAAGAATGTGATGGCTGCTCTGGGCCCTCCTTGTCTGATGGGAGAAAAGGAAACCTGTGGTCAGAGCACAGTGGCTGGGCTGAGACACAACAACTGCTTGTCTCAAGTGCAGTGTGGCTTGGAGAGTGTGTGACCTGAACAAGTCACTGACAGTGTGCTTGTAGCCAAAGGGTCTGGTCTGCCACACGACAGACTCACCCCACGATGGGGCCACGTATCTCAGGGGAGTAAAGGGAGGAGTGTGGTTTAGGTAACCTGGGAGTGCTGCTCCTTATCTTCTTCCAGCTTTTAGGTGCTGGTTACCTGAGCCGCTGCCCAAGCCACTTAGAGTTAAATGACCCTGTATGTGGTGATGGGTCTACCTGGAACAACGGTCCAGTGGGTCATGGTTCCGCGTGGTGGGTGTACAGCATTCAGCGCGTGGTTATGTGCTTCAGTGGAGGGTGCTGGTGGCCTCAGTCAGCCAAGACGGCAGAGGAGCATCACCCTTTCCAGCAGACATTGCTGAGAAGGTGAATGTGAGTCAGATTTTATAAATCAGGGCTTTCCTGGGACCAGCTATCTGGTCCTTCTAACGGCTGACTCTGCTGTGAATGTCTCACTCTACTGTGTTTTGTTTCATCATCTGCTACAAATGCTTTCTGGAATGATGTGTGATATGAGAGCAGACAGGTTCAGTAGCTCAGTATTTCAAGGACACTCGAGTCAACTGCCTCCGCGGCTCTGGGTGGATGAAGTGCATTCAATTTGCTCAGCAAGCAGCCCTGCCTGCCTGGGCTTCTGCACCTGCTCTCATTCGGTGCTTCCCAGACCCTGAGATTTCGGGGACTGGGAAATAAACAGGCAAGCGAATGAACTCAGCGAATTATTTTAACACAAGTGCCCTTGTAACCACCAGCCAGGTGAAGAATGAAGCTTTACCAGCCTCCCCAGAACTCCTCCATGCTCCCCTGGCCCATCCCAGTCCCAGCAGCCTCCCTCCTTCCGCCTTCTTGACCTTTACAGTAATCACTTCCTTGAGTTTCTTTATTGTTTTATCACCCACATGTGCCTCCCTATGCACTAGTTTTCAGTCTGTTTTTTTTTTTTTTTAGTTTGACGTAACTTTTAAGTCTCTTCTAATCTAAAAGGTCTCCTCTACCCCTTTCTTTCCTTTATAGTTTATCTGTTGAAGAACCTGGGGGCCGGCCCGGTGGCGCAGTGGTTAAGTGCTCACGTTCCGCTTCTTGGTGGCCCGGGGTTCGCCGGTTCGGATCCCGGGTGCAAACATGGCACCGCTTGGCAAGCCATGCTGTGGTAGGCGTCCCATGTATAAAGTAGAGGAAGATGGGTATCGATGTTAGCTCAGGGCTGGCCTTCCTCAGCAAAAAGAGGAGGATTGGAAGTAGTTAGCTCAGGGCTACTCTTCCTCAGAAAAAAAAACAACCTGGACTGTTTGCTCTGTAACTTCCCACTTCTGGATTTTGCTAATTTCATGCTGGTGGTACAGTTCAGTGTGCCTTTATCCTCTGCATTTCCTGCAAATCAGCAGCTAGATCCAGAGACCTGATTTGCCTCGGGTTTGAAGCATTCGAGGAGACTCTAGGCGATGCCGTGCTCGTTTATCAGGAGGCCTATCATGTCTGTGTTCAGGTTTTTTGATGTGAGCAGCCACTGATGCTCAATGCCCACATCCTGTAAGTAATTCACTGGGGAGTTGCAAGCGGGAGATATCCTAATCTATCATTTTGTTTTCATTTATTAGATGGAATAATTTTATAAGGAGATATTGCCCCTATTTGATTTCTCATTAGAGTTTGTGTAGGAAAGATAGCATAAGTGCTTAATTCTTTTCTTTTACTTACTCAACTTTTAAGATAATGAACTGGACTGGTTCCATGTTATCCTCAGAAGGTGGCTATTTTTTAAAAATATTATGAACTCATGGATTTAAATGTATTTGATGGGTTTCATTCTATTGCAATTATTATCTTTTTTTTTGTCCCTTCTTGGATGTTGGGAGCCTCAAATTTGCTCCTGAGTTGTCTGACATGACCCTGGCGATTGTTTTCTGGTATTTCAAGATGTCTGAGGCTTGTCTTGTACATTTTCTGCCCTAGACGTGGAATCAGCTATTTCTCTAAGAAGCCCTGGGTTTCACGTGTGTTTTACCCAACCCCGATGTGTCAAGGCAGCCCTGCCACCTCCTGCTTTTCAGGCTCAATTTTCTGTGCTGAGATTGTGCCGATTATCTCTTTTCTTGTCTGCTGGTGTCCAAAGTACCCTGGTGGCAGCTGGAGATTGCAGGTCAGTGCATTGGGACCTCCAGAATGTAGTCCTGTGCCCTCTTTGGGGACCAGTACTCCAACCCTGTAGAACCCAGAGCAGCAGAAACAAGAAGCACAGTGTCCCTCAGTGGGTCCTTGGAAGTGATGGTAAGTGTGGCCACTCCTGCTTCAGCCCCTTGGCTCCTAGACCCATGTATTGTTCCTTAGGGACACGGCACCATGTAAAAGTCTGATTTAGCGCATGTACTAGATCCTGAAGGATGGCACCTCATCCTTGCAGATTGTTGCCTCAGATTATTGAAGCTAGTGCTTCCTTTGTGACTTCAGTAGGCCATTTCAGTGCTCGTTGAGGCTAGCAGCTTCCAGATGGTGCAGTGTATCTCTGACCAGTAGATCCTAATGTCATGGGCCCACTCCCTAACTTCCATCACTGTGAAGGGGGTGTGCTTGTTGGATGCTATGCTGGATGGAATTCCATACCTGAGGATCAGGTACTCACTAAGCTTCGGGATATTGGTGCTGGCTGAGGTTCTGTGGGCAGAAAAGGCAAACCTATTCCCAGAATAGATCTCCATCCCTACGAGGATGATCTACTGGCCCTCCCAGGAGGGAAGGAGCCTAATGTAGTTGATTTGCCAAGTGCCAAGAGGAGACCAAGTGGCTGGTTGGTCTCCTCCAGGAATACTGCCATATCTAGAGCTCAGCGTTGGTCTCTGTTGCTGGCAGATTGGACATTCAGAGGGAGCGGTAGCTGGATTAGCTTCGATATATGGGGGTCCGTGCAGTTGGGCCTATGCATAGCCTCCATCTCTGCCTCTGTGACCTTTCATGTGTCTATTGTGCCAGTTCCAGGATGGCCAATGATGAGGTGACTGGGTCATTTAATCTACTTAGTTGTTCAGTTCTCTTCTGTGGTGGATGCTCTCTGGCCGGTGCTAATGTGTGATACAAAACTCTTCATACTTTGGGCCTACTCCTAAATGTCTACCCACATGTCTCTACACCAGACCTTCTTGCCCCAGTCTTCCAGACCTTTTCTTTCCAGTCTCCGACTCGCCAGCTAGGCCATTGGCCACTGCCCAAGAATATGTGTATAGTCTCCTGTCAGCTCTCCTTCCGTAACCAGGTGCACTCCTTGCAGCTCTGCTCACTGGGAAGATGTTCCCTTGCTTCCCCTTGCTTCCTATTCCCTTTCAAGGGCAAGCCCTGAATGTGACTGTCTGGCAGCCACTGTCCATTTTTGGTTTCCACCCACATACCAAGTTACCCATCAGCAAACCAAGCTCGGTTACCATTTCCGTCTTAAGTGAACTGCTACCGGCTGCACCTGACTTTGTGACTTGGCAGGTCTGATGGAACCCGGTTCACAATGAGAAGTTCTTGATGTGTTTTTCACTTGATGCTCATGGTCAAGCATTTCATCTAAACCAGGGCAGGTCACATGCAAGGAGCTGTTTCTCAAAAGGTACATAATTCTCTGCTGTAAATGGCATGGGTTTGCTCCAGAATCCCAGGGACCCACTTTGTGATTCCGTCACTGGTGCTTGCGGTGAGCTCTATGTTGCATCTTTGCCCATCGCTGACTCTTCCAACACTCTAGAGTCTGCTGGATCACATGACCCAAATAACAGGCTCTTTGCTTAGCAGCTTGATCTCTTGCAGTGCCCTCTTCTGCTCCAGGCCCCACTCAAAGCTGACAACTTTCTGTGTCAAGAGAGAATTCCTAGAACCGAAAGACACCTTCCAGGTGCTTGCTTCCTTCTTTGTGGTAGAGGATGCAAGAGGCATCAATTTGTCTTTTAATTTGAAGGGAATATTCTGGCATACCCATGACCACTGGACACCTAAAAATCTCACTGAGGTAGCAAGTCCCTGAGTCTTCATAGAGTTTGTCACCCACCTTCTGGAGCACATATGTCTTACCAAGGTCTCCAATAAACTAGCCCCCTCTTGCTTTTCCCTATCAATTGCCATGATGTAATTGATGTAATGGGTCTGTGGAATGTTCTGTGGGGGGTCCAGATGGTCCAGATCTCTTTCGACTATATTATGACTGAAGGCAAAAGAGTTAACATAGGTCTGGGGAAAAACTGTAAATGAATATAATTGTCTGTTCCACGTGAGTGTGAACTGTTTCTGATCCTCTTGTCCCATTGGAATAGAAAAGAACACATCCACCAACTTGGTGACTGCGTACAATGTATCTGAGGCCTGATTAGTCTGCTCTAGCAATGATATGCATTCAGCACAACAGTTGTTATTAGGGCCACTCCTTGGCTGAACCATGGTAGCCTATAGTCATTATCCAGGGTCCATCTGGTTTTCCAGGGTCCAGACTGGCAAATAAATGGAGATATAATAGGGACCACCAACCCCGCATCTTCAGGTCTTTAATGGTGGCACTAATCTCTGTCAGCCTCCTCCCCTACAAGTTGTTGTACTGTTTTTTATTTACTCTCTTGGCCAGGTGGGGGTGTGGAGAAATTTCAGAGACTTCTGCTTAGTTTTCCCTGCTATGATTGCTCTTATTGGCAGGCTAAGGACTCAATGTTGGGGTTTCTCTAATTGCCAAATATATCAGTCCCAATTATATGCTTGGGAATGACCAGTTGGGTGGATCTGTGGACCAATGGACCACAATTGAGTTTTAGCTAGGACTCTTTATTACATAGCCCTGGAAGTCCCCATTCTAACAGGGGGGACCATGATGACACTTTGGGTCTTTGTGTGTTAACGTCAGCTCAGACCCTGTGTCTAATAGTCCTTGAAATGCGTACATATTCCCCTCTCCACAGTGTACAGTCACCTGGTTAAATGGCCGTAGGTCGTTCCTGGAATCCTAGAGGAATCTTTACAGTATATACTTGTCACTGGGTCTTGGATCTAAATATTAGCTCAAATCTTGGAACTGAGCAAGGGCTCATGACTTCCCGTTGAGGTAACTACCCTCTGCTCCTCCATTCTTGCCTTCTCCTGATTGTAGATGTTAAGCAGCAACCTTTTTGGCTGTCTGTTTTGCTCCTAGAGACACCATGATCTATTACCCATTTTCACTACTCCCTGCTAGTCAAGCTCCCTTGGCTGTCTTTCCTGCTTTGTAAGGCTTTAAGGTAATTGTGACCTTCTGGCATCTGATGGTTAAACTCCACCAGCTGGCCTCTATTACTTCAAGGCCTCATTATTTCCATGGCCGTTCCTGAGCTAGCTCTGTGATTGTCTCTCTGTCAGCCCTGGCCTGCAGGAAAGCCATCACGGACTGTCTTTGTGGAGCTGTTATGCCCCCTCACCAGTGCGTTCATGATGCCTTGGGGGATGGTGTGTCCTCTAGGCCTCCCCATGGAATATAACCGTCTGGTAGGTCTTCTGACCTCAGATAACATATCAGCTATGCTCCCCACAGCAGGTTCCCTTGGAGGAGCTCTGAGTGGCGTATCTCCATGGCCAACACCCCGTGATAAACTGAATGCTCTCCCTTGCAATCTTCATTTACTGTTAGTTTTACAAGCAGTTATATGTTTAATGTTCCTCACTAGACCTTATGGTGATGTCTCTCCAGTCATTTTGTTGTCTGAAGCTTATTCTTTAATAAATTCCTTAGGAAAGACTCATAGGAATATTATTCCCAGAGTTCTTACATGTTGACAACATGTGTGTTTGTTTTATTTGAAGGTCAGTTTTGCTGGATATAAAATCCTTGGCCCACATTTCTCTCCTTGTTTATCTTAAATATGTTACTCTGTTTCTGGCATGAGGTATTACTGTCAAAAAGTCCAACTATTGCTTTATTTCTAAGTCACATGCTTTTTTTTTTTTTTTTTTTGCCTAAATGCTCAAAGGATTTTTCCTTTTTCTTTAAAGTTGAGTCATTTTACTAGAATATATCTTGGTGTTGGTGGTTCTGGCTCAGTCATCTCAAGTACATGGTGTGCTCTTTCAATGTGGGTGGCCTCGCATAGTTTTCCTGTCCTTGTGAACATAACGCCCATCTTGGAAGAAATAAGGCCTCTGACCGAGGTCATGCTTTTTGTGGTTTGACTCCAACTTAAAGTTTTAGGTGCCAACCTGGCATCTTCTTTGCTGATCAGATACTCCCTTAGCTGTCTGGGCCTGCCGCCTCACTGCACACGGAGAGAAAGTTCTTGTTCAAAGGTGTCCCGGTACATCAGCATGGTCCAGGCTTCTGACCTGCTGCTTAAAAACAACAGTGAGTGTTTTCCTTCATGCTTCCAGTCATTTATCCAACAAACATTTATTGAGTCCTGATTATGTGGCAGACACTCTTCTAGACACTTAAGCAATGGTGAGCAAAAACTGTATGGTGAAGTCGATTCCTGGGATTTACTTCAAAATAATCCAAGGTGGAGGGAGTGGAGGGAAGTATAGGGGAAATGAGGTTGGCCATGAATTTCTAACTATTGAAGCTGGGTGAAGTACATGGAAGTTCATTATACTAATTTTTCTTCTTCTGTGTGTTTGAAATTTTCCATAATAAAAAGATTTAAAAATATATATGGTTCTTGCCTTTGTGGAGTTTGCAGTCTGTTGAAGACATAGGCATTAATTTTTAAAAATCACACAAATGTCAAGTTGTAACTGTGATAGGTTCTGTGAAGATACCCAATACTATGAGAGCCTACGTGAGGGGATTTGGCTTAGGGTGGCCACGAGGACTTTCCTGAGGTTGAATAGAAGTTAACTGGGCAGATGGGGAGGGAGGAAGAACATTCTAGGCAGAGGGAGCGACCTTATGCCTAGTGTCTGTGGTAGGAAGGAGCATGGAGCGCACAGGAGCCAAAGGCTGGTATGTGCAAGCAGAGGATGGGCTGATGCAGAGAGTGGTGGGAAAGAGGCTGAGCAAGAGCTGGAGCCCCACCATGCAGGGCCATGGAGAGCACCCTAGGGAGTTTCATCTTTACCATTAGAGTCCCGAGAAGTCATGCAAGGGTTTCCTGGAGGTGGCTGACATCTTCAGATTTGCATTTTGAGGAAGGGATGTGAGCATCCAATTAGTGATCAAAGGGGAGATGAGAGCAGCTTGGACCAGGGGTGGTGGTGGAATTAGACAGAAGGGAATGGATTCTAGTGTTGCTTCAGAGGCAAGACTGACAGGGCCTGGTGATGGATTGGATATGGGATGAGGAAGAAGAGTTGTCAAGGATGTCTCTGAGGCCTTGGGAGGAAGGGGCATAGTCTACACTTGAGTTCACTGCGTGGACTCATGCTTTTAGCCAGGCTAAAACATGTGGGGTGGTGTGTATGTCTGTGCTCACACTCACCTGTGGGACCCCTGCGAGCTGTTTTGAACTTGCATTACTTATACTAATTCTGGGGGTGGTGGGGCTAGCTGGGCACACAGGACTCCCTGGAACTTGAACTTCCTTCCTGCCACTCCCTGACCCAGTTCTTTCCTCCGGGGTGGGGAAGGCCCTAAACACTTCTGCTCTGACCCTCAGGCTAGGGTCGCAGTGATGTCAACTTCCGAAAGAGGCTTATTATAAGGTCTGACCTTTAACTCGAGCTGTACAGGCTGGACAGTCGCAGCAACCTCGGAACTGTGGGATTAATTGCTGAGAGCCTGGTTTCAATGGCTTGATTGCTGACCCCAAAGCTGAGCCAAGGGCATCCCAGGGCGAGACTGTGTTTTACTTTCCATCTTGGTTCAAACTCTTGGTTCCTGATCTTCTGCCCTGTCCTTGGTAAGTTTCGGCCTCAGGGGCAGGCAATACTGTCTCTAACTATGTGGGCAGTCATGGACCAGGCAGCTCTTTGAATCCTTATGCTTCATGTGTTTTGAATTCCTTATGCTTTCCCAGAATGTTGCTGTTCTCAGTAATGTTACAGCTGAGAACCAAAACACAGAACGCATTAGGGACAGGCCTTCCAATAAAGAAAACTTTAGCCAAGATCTTGTAAAACTTTGGAAAAGCTTCCTGGTTTTGTGTTTGTGCCTCTTTATTTCAGTTTTGGCATCTAGAGGCACCTCTGGTGACAGCTGGAATTGCATGACCTGAGCCCATCACTGTAGCTCACCTGGTCGTGCAATTTGCTAAGCTTAAGCCTCTAGCATCAGGAAACCACATGGATTTGTACAACTTTATTGCAAAAAGCAATCAGAAATTTGAATTAAAATTGTTGCTTGGTTTTTGGTGCTTGTTTGCAACAGATTTCAATTTATGGAATTTACAATTGTGAGAGATTCTCTTGGGTAGTTCTTTATTTTGAATTAAGTTGCTGAACCCCAAAGGCAGGTATTAATCTGGGAAGCTTGGGCAACTATGTTTTAGTCTTAGAATGCGGTGGGACCCAACATCCAAGTAGTGTGCCTTTCTGTTCCTCTGTGTCCTCATGTACAAAACGAGCACACCAGCCTCATGCTATTGGTGTGTGCTGAAGATAACAGGACCTTGCAAAAAAGTGCTTTCCAAAAATGTCGGTAGCAATAGGCAAGAAAATTAAATGAAAGGCATTCAAGTTGGAAAAGAAGTGAAACTATCTCTGTTTGCAGATGACATGATCTTGCCTATAGAAAATCCTAAGGAGTCCGCTAAAAACAATTGAAACTAATAAATGAACTTGGCAAGGTTTCAGGACAAGATCAATATACAAAAAATAAATTGCATTACTATACAGGGGCAAAAAATGAACTGAAATTTAAATTTTAAAAAACTCTTCTATTTACAATAGCATCAAAAAGAATAAAATACTTGGGAATCTTTAAAAAAAGAAGTGTAAAACATATACTCTGAAAACTACTAAACATCATTAAAGGAAATTAAAGACCCAAATAAATACAAAGACATCCCTGTTCATGGATCAGAAGATTTAATATCGTTAAGATGGCAATATTCCCTAATTTATAGTTCAATGCAGTCCCTATCAAAATTCCATCTGACTTCGCAGAAATTGATAAACTGATCCTAAAATTCGTATGGAAATTCAAAGGCTCCAGAATAGCCAAAACAAATTTGAAAATGAAGAACAAGGCTGGAGGACTCACACTTCCTAATCTCAAAACTTATTACAAAGCTACAGGAATCAAGACAATGTGATATCGGCATGACGATAGACATATAGATCAGTGGAATAGAACTGAGTCCAGAACTAAATTCTCACATTTACAGTCAACTGACTTTTGACAAGGGTGCCGTGATAGTTCAGCAGGGGAAAGAATAGTCTTTTTCAACAAATGGTGCTAGGACAACTGGATAGCTACATGCAAAAAATAATGTTGGACCCCAGCTCACACCACATACAAAAATTAGCTCAAAACGGGTTTCAGAACAGGTAATGCTTGTGTGGGGTTCTTAGCTGGCCTGTTTCTTCTCTCTAAACTTTTAATCAAGTCGGCAGTGAGCACAAGATCCATGCTGGCACCTGTGCTGGCTGTGATGAGAACAGAGAGAAATTACATGAGGCCCTGCTTGAGGCAGCATCCCACACATGACCATGTGATGTCTTGGTCAAGGGCAGAATCCACGCTCATAGTGACAATAGTAATGATGATGGTGATGATCACTAACACCATGGAGTACTAACTCTGAGCCAAGCACTGTTCCAACTACTTTACAAGTATTACTCATTTGATTCTTATCCATTTCACAGATAAGGAAACAGGCATGAGGGGGCAGTGAACTAACTTGCCACACAGCTGACAAATAGTAGAGCTAGTGAGAGAGGGGACTCTCAGGGAAGGCTTGCAGTGGAAGGAGCTGCACCTGTGTCAGGTCTGGACAGATGCTATTGGTAGAGAGGACAGGGGAGGGCATCATGGTCAGCTGGGGCAAGGTCCTCCCCTTGTTTGAATGAGCCACATGTCTTCTTGGAGTTCTGTTCCTGACTTGCCCACACTGGGCCCAGCAGTTCCATGGAACTCTGGGCCTGCCTTGGTCTTGACACCCCATACTACTCTAATGAGCATTTTCTCAGCCTGGCATGGAGCAGGAGATTGTGGAAGGTTGCTAGCGTCATGGGACTTAACACTTACACTTGCTCATGGACTGAACGCCTGACTGCCATGGTGCTTCTCTTACTGAAAATAATTTAATTACAAAAGCAACACACAGTCATTATAGAAAATGCACAGTTGTTACACACGTAATGGGAAGACCAACAGAACTGGCTCCTGCTCTTGTTCAAATTGTAGGAGATGACTCTTAAAGGGGTTTTTCATGGTCTTTTGGATGTGAGAGGTGAAGATTTTCCTGCTGGAAAAAGCAGATTCCATGAGGGAGGCCTCATACCACGCATAAGAACATGAAGGACTTGAAGGATTTGGCTATTTGGTGGCAGGTGAGGACACAGAGGGGGCCCAGGAGGCAAAAGTGAGGACCAGAGATGGACCCAGCCAGCTGCTGAGACGCAAGGGTTGAAGAAGACTGTCCAACGAGAATCCTCCCTAGCAGGGTCAGCCAGGACCAGCAGCAACAGGATGCTCCAGCTGATAGTGGGTCGTCCGCAGGGCTGTGTAGAGCTGTAGCCCTCTCAGCAGTGCCCCGCGTAAGACATTCTTTGGGGAAATCAAGGAAAGGGGACAGTGCTCCGTATTTGTGTTAACTAGGGACAGAGAGAAGGGAACAGCTGTGGAAAGTGGGATGTCAGGGAAATTGAGAGTTTCAGGAAGAGGAAGTGGGAGTAAACATGAGAACCGAGCACCCGGAAATTCGCACCAGTGTTGGGGCGGGGGCGGGGGCGGAATGCAGGGCATTGGAATTTGCAGAGTATGTAGGATGGAGATTTCAGCCATTTTTATTTAAAATTTAACAGAAAGGGTAATCCTGTGAGGCTGGAAGATTTGGGGATACAGAGATGGCACATATCTGGGCTACAGGCATCAACAAATGGAAGAAAATAAAAATCCCTCCACACCCCACCATGTGAAGAGAGTAACCCCAAACATTTTGGTGTATATAGCCTCAAACTTTTTTCTATGCACACATGTACTTCTGTGTCTAATTTTTAAAATGAGATTTAATGCGCACATCATGCTTTTTCCACTGAACACGGTATTATGAGCATCCTTCCATTTCAATAAATATTCATCTCAGCATCATTTCTAGGGGTTGTGCAGTATGTTGTATGGAGATCCCACAGTTGACCCACCTGATCACACAGCCAAGGCTTAAGGTTTTGGCTTAACTGTGTTTTTTGAAAGTTAGACATGCTCTTAGTTTAAAGAGTCAAATGATTCTATAAAATTTGCTCTGAAAAATAGCAGTCTCTTACCCACTCTCCCTCGCTGCCCAGGAGCAGAGCCAACCACTTTCACCTGCATTTTAGCTATTTTGGTATTTACCCCTGTGTCTGACTGTGTAATAACTGGCTACACTTGCTACTGGCTGATTCTCATCGTAGGTATTATTTCTTGGTTTCTTGCTATGGAAATTGAGGATTTATGTCACCTTCCTCCTACACTGCCAGGGCGCATATTCATCTTCCCATTTTCCTATCCTGGTAAAACGATATGGTAGTTTTGGGTAGATCAGTATGTAGAGTTTATGTTAGTATGGTTATGTAAATACTGTTGATGGCTGCGTGGTGCAGTAAATATGATGACTTGTCCTTTCCTCCACAAATTTTCTTTTTTCTGGACTTGTGTTCCAGGTTGGAGTTTCCAGAAAGCAGACTCTGAGATGGAGTTGAGTGTGTAGGATGTTTCTTAGGGAGTGCCCTTAGGATCAATATCTGTGGGTAGAGGAGCAGCAGACAGGATTGGGGAGTGGGGAGAGGGAGAAGTCAGGCTGCCATGCAGGCCGAGCACAGCCTTGACTCATGCCATGGGAGCTCTGGGGTTGGAGTGGCCCTTCAGAGTGGTCCCTTTGGAGTTTGTTTGTTTACTTTCCTCACATTAATCACTAATTTACTGCCAAACCTTGGCCAGTTGTCAAATCTCCTCTCAGTACTTTAGTTTGCATCAGACATTCTATGCATGCCTATCTTTTTAAAGAAGTCTCTCCTGGACCCTCAGACCCCCTCCAGGTGGATGGTGGCTGCCTGGGGCCCACTCTCCTCCTTGGCTCTCCTTTCACCATCATCCTGGGCTCCAGGACATCCCATTGCATAGAGATTCTGGTCACTGGACTCACCCGTCGTGGATATTCTGTTTTCCTGGGTCCCATGCCTTCCTCTCTCTTTGTTTATTCCCTTGTCCTGGTGGAGTGTATCTTCCAGTAACAACCCTAGAAAGTAATGGGTTGTAAGTTTTTTGAGATCTTACATTTATACATAGGTTCTTACATATATAGGATCTTACGTATATAAAGGGTTGTTATTCTATCCTTATAGATTCCTAGTTTGGAAAAAAACACACTTCTAGCTTGGAAATATTTCTTCTCAATTTTAAATGCATTGCCTCATGCCTTCTAGCTTCCAGTGTCGCTACTGAGAAGTCCAAAGCTGCTCTGATGTCTGACTCTTTGTATGAGAACCTGTTTTTTCCTTCTAGAAACTTGTAAGATCTTTTTGTTTCTGATGATGAAATTTCTCTAGCTGTGTGTGTATTTTCATCCATTGTAGGCACTTGATGGACGCTTCCAATTCATTTGGAAATTCATGGGCTTCAGTTCTGGGAAACTTTCTTAAATTATCCCTTGAATGTTGTCCTCCCCTTCTTTTTCTCTGTTTTCTCTTTCTGGAATGTCTATTCTTGAGATACTGTATGCTCCATATCTCATCTTACCACTTTCTCATTTATCCATATTTTTGTTTTTGTTTTTGGATGATTTCCTCAGTTTTATTATCCAGCACTTTTCTCGTAAGTTTTTAAAATGAAACATAACACACAAATCTCAAAGTGCACAAATCACAAGTGTGCATACAGCTCAGTGAATTATCACAAACTGAAAACACTCACGTAACTCCCACCCAGGCCAAGGAGTAGAGCTTTACTAGCACCCTGCAACCCTCTCATGCCCTCCCTGCCCGCATATATAGATATATGATACAGCAGAAGGCACAGAGCAAGACAAAGAAGAAGAAACGGACGTAGGAATTGATGAAGAAGAAGAAGAAACAGCAAAGAAATCTACGGATGAAAAAGACGAATTGTAAATTATACTCTCACCGTTATTATCTATCATAATTATCATTCATAATTCATAATTGTCATTCATAAGATGAATTGTAAATTATCTATCACCATAATTGTACTATCACCATTTAGATCCTGTGTGGAGAGGGAATGTGAAATTTAAGTCATTTCTTTTGGGACCAATGACTATGGCCAAGAAGATGGAATGTGCTCATTTATCTCAACCAATTAGGACACACTACTGGAGATGGAATTGGGTCACTTTTCCAAAGTACCATGGGTTGCTTAGGGGAGAGGCGGATACCTGAATGAAAATCTGCTCATTGTTAGGAGATAAGGAGCAATGGATGCTTAGGAGGCAACTGAAAATATCTGCTACATTCTCCAGAGAGCACAGTGAGCTTAAGCCTTGTCTACTCTTGGAGGCCCTGTAGCACAAACAGGTGTTGGTGGACGGTGCCTTAATTCCCCAGGAACTAAATCACTTTTTCTGTGATGGATTTGTTTGTTTGGTCATCAGCACTGACTCCAAGTCCGTCTAGTATGCCTTTCTGCACTGCATAGCCTGACAAGCTAAACAAACAGCATAAACAGCATTTTCAGGCTCCTTGCCAGCTGCAGTCCTGGATGTGACTTGTATTGTGTTGGTGAAATGTACTCATGTGAGATTTGGAAAGTAGGAGTGAGGCAGAGGCTGTTTTCCAATGCTTTTGTCCTTGTTTGTTTGTTTAAGCAAGGTTGTGGAGATGAGTCTATCAACCGGTTGATAGGTGTTGAGAAGCAGTTGCTGTGATGGCACCCTCCTTGTCTTGATCCTTGAGAGGTTAAGTAACTTGTCCAGGTGACACAGATAGTAAGTGACGGAGTTCAAGCTCAGGTGTCTGAATTTGCAGCTACTCAGAGAGTCCTTGAGATTTGCCCCAGTTGTGCAGAAGTAGTGGCTTTCCTGATGGGATAGTTTTGGTGTCTTCTGGGAAGGTGCCTTCGGGAAGGAGGCCCAGCCTGGAGCTCACCCCTCCAGCTCTTCCAATCATCTTGTAAGCTCTCCGTTCTCTCCATTATACACTTTTCGAGCCATTTCATTTCCTGCACTGAAACTTTCTCACTAGCATGATAAGGGAAACACCCTTCTGGGATCTGGACAGAGCAAGCTTATCTCCAAAAATTCCAGGTTTCCTAATTACAATCACGCCATGGCTATGGATTGATAGCCAGGTTTCTCCCAACAGGCAGGGGCAAGTTCCTGTGCTTTGGCACAGCTGTAGAAGAGCCTAAGTAGAGGAACTCAGGAAATATGTCACCAGCCAGGTTTGGCTGCCATGGGTCTGGCTCCACCCGGTGGGTGCGGAACGAGAACCTCTTTTACTGAAGGCCCACCCTGCGGCCAGAGCCTGCGCTCAGCGCTTCCTGAACGTCTCACCCGCAACTCGCTACAACCCTGCACAGTGGAGTGATCACCCTCAGTTTACATCTGGGGAAACTGAGACTCTAAGAGGTTAATGTGACCAGACCCAGATCCCACAGATAACAAATGATGTGATCAGAGTTAACCTTCAGGTCTGTCTGCACACTCAGCCGATACTTGTTTACGTTTCTTAAATCTCTTCTCTTTTTTTAATTGTACAAGTAGGACATGTTCATTGTAGAAACTTTGTCGTCATCCCTTTGGTGTCATGGCAGCAAGATGCAAGCAAGGGCTGCTTTTCTTACAAACGTATTTACGTAATTATAAAGTCCCTGCTTCTTCTATCACGTGTGCTGCCCAATTTTTGATATAAGATGTGTGAACTCTATTTTCTTTCTTTTCTTTTTTTTCCCTGTGAACACTGGCATGAACAGTATTTCAGAAATAAGAAATAATTGATAAACTGGCTTGTGTTGACCTATACATAAATGAAAGGGCATTGCTAGTTACCTGCAATAAAATTGCAAAATGGATCAACAGACGATTGCAAGGAATCTTAACTTATTATCTTGTTTATGGACTCAATGAGCTAATCTAAAAGGATTACAGCATCTCTAATATCAGTAATCTTATATGACGATTTTAATAACTGACCAGAGTGTGTTTGTACTTTGATCGCCCATTCTCTTCCCACAGGCTTTAGGCAATAGTTACCAATGTGGCCACAAGAATTTCACAGATGTTATCTTTTGTCTGTTTAGCCTCAATTGGTCCAGGACGATAATTCATCATAATTGGGTGTCAACAATTCTAAGGCAGCAGGAGAAATTCAGTGATACTCTGTGGCTGAAAATGAACTATGAGCAAGCCTCACACTGAAAATTCCCATGATTTTCAAAAATGTTTGCCATCTAGATTTCATTCAATTTTAAGTTACTGTGGTGGTCATGACGAAGGCCACCTCCATTCCGTTCTCCCACTCCTTCTATGGCAATATCATCACATGGTTCAACAACTGAAAAATATACAAAGATAAGCACTGAAAACCTCCCTCCCATCCTGACCTCCATCTACCCAGCCTTCTTAATTTCTTATCTACCTTTCTAGAGATTTTTGTATATATGCAAGCAAATACGAATGGAGACTCCTGTTATTCTTTCTTCTTTACACAAAAGCTAGCAAAATATACACGTTGTTCTGCACTTTGTTTTTTTCATTTAAGAGTATATCTTGGAGATTTTTCCATATTAGAACATATAGAGCTTCCCCATTCCTTTTTCCAGCTGTGTAGTATTCCATTTTGTGGATGTCACATGATTTATATTTTCCAGCCCCCTATTGATGGCTGAGTTGTTTCTAATCTTTTGCTGCTACAAACAATGCTGTGATGAATAGCTTTGTACATATGCTATTTTGCACATGTGAAAGTCAATCTGTATTAAATATATATATATTTATGTAATTTAAATAGATATCTTAAGATTGATTTTTGTAGAACTTATGTCAATATACACTCCTATCATTAATGTTTGAAATGCCTGTTTCCCTAGCCTTGCCGTAAGAACTGTGTTATCAAACTTTGGATGTTTTTTTGCTTCATATGTTGAAGTTTCATTTATATTTATTTTAATTCATGTCCTTTGCCCATTTTCTATTGGCTTATTGGTCTTTACTTATTGACATTTAGTGGCTCTTTACATATGATGGAGATTACTCCTTTGTGATCTTATATGAAAATATTTTTCCCAGTTTATTATTTATTCTTTGACTTTATAATGTCTTTTAAACATCAGAGGGGGTTTTTTTTGGTATGGTTGAACTTATTAATATTTTATGGCTTCTGGATTTTGTGTGATAGACTTCCCACACTACAAGATGAAAAGTATTTTCCTATTTTTCTTTCAGTATTTTTGAGGTTTTAAAAAAAAGTTAAATGTCTTATCCAATTGAAGTTAACTCATTGAGGCATGAGGAATGAATTTAACTTCATGTTTATCTAGGTGGCTACTCATTTGTCCCAATACAATTTATGTAATGGTCTATATTTTCTCCAATGACTTGACATATCAGCTTTATTATATTGTATCTAAGTATGTTTTCGTGGCTATTTCTGGATATTAGTGCATCTGTCTAGGTATATGCCAGCATTACTCTGTTCTGATTACTGAGGCTTCGTAATAGCTATTAATATCTAGTAATGTTGATCCGTCTCCCCCACCATTGCTCTTTTTTTCCCACACTATTCTTGCTCCTTTCTTTTTCTACATAAACTTTAGAATCAATTTATCTAGTAAAACAAAAAAAGAAAGCCTGTTGGATCACATTAAAATTTTAAATTAAGCTGTGGAGAGCTGACATCTTTATGATTTTGAGTATTCCTACCCAAGGGCATATTACATTTCCACCTGTTGAAGTTTTCTTTTGGGTAGTGTTTACTAGGGTTAAAACTTTTTTCTTCTCACAGGCCTTGACTATTTTCTGCTATATTTATTCCCAGGTATTGATTTTTTTTGTTGTTGCTATCATAAATAGGGTCTTTTCTTCCATCCCATCATTTATATTGAGAACACTTGATTTCTGTATATTAGTTTTGTTGCCTACTAGTTTGCTGTATTTTCTTATTGCTTGTGGTAGTTTTTCCGTTGATTTTCTTGGGTTTTCTAGATATACAATTAAATCACCTCCAATATTCCCTGTCTTCCAATTTTTATACCTCTAATTTATTTTTGTCTACTTAATTTGACTACTATCTCCTGTGAAGTGTTAAATAATATTGGAGTGATCATCTTTGTCTTGTTTCAGAGTTTAGTGGAAATGCTCCTAATGTTTTCCCATCAAGTTTGATGCTGGCTTTGGATTGAGATAGATTTTTTTTCACTTTAACGGATTTATCCCTATTTTATAGAATGTTTTAATCAAGAATACTTATTGTTTAAAATGTCCTTTAGCATCTATGGAGGTGATCATATGATTTTCTTCCTCAAATCTACTTATTATGATTAATTATGTAATTAGATTTTGTAATATTAAACTATCCTCGCATCCTGAAATATATCCCACTTAATTATGGTTCTGAATTCTGACTGCTAGTTTTTTTGTTTAAGGTTTTTTTTTTTTTTAAGATTTTATTTTTTTCCTTTTTCTTCCCAAAGCCAAAGCCCCCCAGTACATAGTTATATATTCTTCGTTGTGGGTCCTTCTAGTTGTGGCATGTGGGACGCTGCCTCAGCGTGGTTTGATGAGCGGTGCCATGTCCGCGCCCAGGATTCGAACTAACGAAACACTGGGCCACTTGCAGCAGAGCGCGCAAACTTAACCACTCGGCCACGGGGCCAGCCCCTGTTTAAGGTTTTTTATTGATGGTCATAAGTGATATTGATGTATAGTTTACTTTTTTTGTGTACAATATTACCAAGTTTTGATATTAACGGTATACTTGCTTCATAGAATTTGAACATTTTTTCTAGGTTCTGGAACAATTTAAAAAACTTTGGAGTTACCTGCTCTTTAAAAGTTTGTTAGACTTTTTCCTGTGAAATTAGTGGGGCCTCCTGCTTTTTCAGGAGGCTCCTGGACAAGCTTTATTATTTCTTCCATACAAATGGGTCTCCATCATTTCTCTCTCTTCCGAGGCCAGTTTTGTGTGCATGGCTCTTTTGGTATTTAGAAATCTTGGATTTTTCTTTTTGTAGCTGCCTTTATAATTATAACCTTCTATGATGTCCTTCACCCTCCATTTCTTTGGGTAGTATCTACGATTTGCCTACTATGAGAATCATAAAACTAGCTCAGATCCTAACACAGGGGCCAGACTGGCAGCAGAGGCTCTTCAGAAGAAAGGAGATTCTCTGCACGGGGGCAGCTTTGAGACTCGCGGCAGCCCATCCACCCCCAGAGCCCATTCCTCTGCCGTCTGCATAAATATTAACTCCGGCCTGAGCCCTGGGACAGGAATTGCCGACCCTCAGGCAGTAAACTTTGTCAATAAATCATTACAAAATAAAAGCAAACACGCGCACATTGTAATCAAGCATAGCAGGGAGTTAGAAAAACTCTTTGAAGAATTTAGAATCTCTGTTTTTTAAAACTGCTGCAACATTGCGAAACAAATATCCACAGGCTTAGAAAGAGAAACTAAACATAAAAGTCATTCCATTAGATGGAAAAGAACACTATTTTCACATGAAGCTTCAGGTTAACCAATTATTAAGATAATTGAATTTGATCATTGTAATTGAAGATACAGCGATGAATACATAAACAGGTGTTTTGAATTATGTACACACCATGAAGCATTTTTGGTTGCTTATATGACCTCGACAAATTATAGGAAATGTCAAAGAAAACATTGAAATGCCATTGTATAAATTTACATTTTAAATTAAAGTTGGATTTATCCAAAAGTGATTTGTATGAAGAGTTAAATCTTTTTAGAAAAGTTGTTCCATAAGAATTATCAGGTCTAGAAGTACTAAAATTTATATTTCAAAATAATTTATCAAAAATTTATTCCAGTGTGTTGCAGCCTAGAAAATACTCTTAGATCCAATAATAGCTGTAGCAGAAAGAAAGATCCTTCTCAAAATTAAAAATTATCCAAAATTATCTGTGACCTTTCACTTGCCAAGAACAATGGACATTCCTTCAGTTATATTGATTGAAAATGAAGATCCTAAAAGTATAAATTTGATGACCTAATAAATGAATTTGCAGAAAAATGAGCCAGGAAACAATCTTATGGTCAATCAAGATATCACATTAATAAAGTATTATTATTTATTGCATTATATAAAATTATGGTGCTAAAATATTATCTTTTTGCAGTTTATATTGTTACTCATATATCACTATTATTCCTATTATGTTTTACAAGTAATAAAATATTTATAAAGGAAAAAACTATTTTTAGTAACTTTGATGGAACTTTTCCCTTGCTTTTTGAATAAGGGGCCCTACATTTTAATTTTGCCCTGGGCCCTGCCAATTATGTAGTTGGTCTTGTCTGTGAGGTTGGCCTACAGTACAGGTAATGCAGGCGGGGGAGCATCCAAACGTTTTTAGACAAGAATGATCATATTTATACTCTGGAAGAGCTGTTGAGGATGAATATTCATTATGTCTCCTTTCTGTTGGCTTGTAAGCTCTTTGAGGGTGGGATTTGCCTCTAATTCATCTCTGTATCTCCCATAATGCCTAGCACTGTGCCTGGCACACGCACAGGCTGTGTGGAGCAGGGGTTAAGAAGGAGGGTCTGATGCCAGACATCTTGGCACTGAGTCCTGGTCTGCCACCTCCTAGCAAGTTACTTAACTGCTCTGCACTTCAGTTTCTACATCTATAAAATAAGGATACTGATGTCATCTGCTTCTCAGAATTTCTATGAGGGTTAAATGAGCTAATGCACATGAAGTACTTAGAATAGTGTCTGATATTTAGTATTCACTCAAATGTTAACTATTATTTTTTTTTAGATTTTTTATTTTATTGATGTCATAATATAGTGTTGTGAAATTTCAGTTGTACAATATTATTTGTAAGTTACCCTGTATATATGCCCTTTAACTCCTTATGCCCACCCCCAAACTCCCTCCCTCTCTGGTAACCACTAATCTGTTCTCTTTGTTCATATGTTTGTTTATCTTCCACATATGAGTGAAATCATATGGTGTTTGTCTTTCTCTATCTGGCTTATTTCATTTAACATCATACCCTCAAGGTCCATCCATGTTGTTGCGACTGGGACGATTTCGTCTTTTTTATGGTTGAGTAGTATTGTATATGGTTGAGTATCCGTTGTATGTATATCCCACAGCTTCTTTATGCAGTCATCAGTTCTTGTGTACTTGGGTTGCTTCCACATCTTGGCTATTGTGAATAATGCTGCAATGAACACAGGGGTGCGTAAGTCTCCTTGAATTGCTGATTTCAAGTTCTTTGGATAAAAACCCAGTAGTGGGATAGCTGGGTCTTACGGTATTTCTATTTTTAATTTTTTGAGAAATCTCCATACTGTTTTCCACAGTGGCTGCACCATTTTGCACTCCCACCAGCAGCGTATGAGAGTTACCCTTTTCACCACAACCTCTCCAACTTCCTGTTTTTTGTTCAGATGATTATGGCCATTCTAACAGGTGTAAGGTGAAATCTCATTACAGTTTTGATTTGCATTTCCCTAATGATTAGTGACGTTGAACATCTTTTCGTGTGTCTGTTGGGCATCTGTATATCTTCTTTGGAAAAATGTCTGTCCATATCCTCTGCCCATTTTTCGATCAGGTTGTTTGTTTTTTTGTTGTTGAGTTGTATGAGTTCTTTATACATTTTGGAGATTAACAGCTTGCCAGATATATGATTTGCAAATATTTTCTCCCAGTTGGTGGGTTGTCTTTTTGTTTTGTTCCTGGTTTCCTTTGCCTTGCAGAAGCTCTTTAGACTGATGTAGTCCCATTTGTTTATTTTTTCTTTTGTTTCCCTTGCCCAAGTAGACATGGCATTCAAAAGACACTTCTAAGACCCATGTCAAAGAGTGTACTGCTTTTATTTTTTTCTAGGAGTTTTATGGTTTCAGCTCTTACCTTCGAGTCTTTAATCCATTTTGAGTTAATTTTTGTCTATGGTGAAATATAATGGTCTACTTTCATTCTTTTGCATGTGGCTGTCCAGTTTCCCCAACACTGTTTATTGACGTGACTTTCCTTTCTCCATTGTATGTTCTTGGCACCTCTGTCAAAGATTAGCTGTCCGTAGATGTGTAGTTCTGTTTCTGGGCTTTCAATTCTGTTCCATTGATCTGTGTGTGTCTGTTTTTGTACCGGTACCATGCTGTTTTGATTACTATGGCTTTGTGTTACATTTTGAAGTCAGGGATTATGATGCCTCCAGCTTTGTTCTTTTTTCTCAGGATTGGTTTAGTTATTCAGGGTCTTTTGTTGCCCCATATAAATTTTAGGATTCTTTGTTCTATTTCCATGAAGAATGTCATTGGGATTCTGAATAAGATTGCATTGAATCTGCAGAGTACTTTAGGTAGTATGGACATTTTAACTATGTTTATTCTTCCAATCTATGTTCATGAAATATCATTCCATTTCTTTATGTCATCATTGGTTTCTTTCAGTATGTCTTATAGTTTTCATTGTATAGGTCTTTCACCTCCTTGGTTAAATTTATTCCTAGATATTTTATTCTGTTTGTTGTGATTGTAAATGGGATTGTATTATTGAGTTCTCTTTCTCTTAGCTCTGTTAGAGTATAAAAATGCAACTACTTTTTGTAAGTTGATTTTGTACCCTACACCTTTGCCATAGTTGTTGGTTATTTCTAATAGTTTTCTGATGTATTCTTTAGTATTTTCCATATATAAAATCATGTTGTCTGCAAACAGTGAGAGTTTCACTTCTTCCTCACCAATTTGTATTCCTTTTGTTTCGTTTTCTTGACTAATTGCTCTGGCCAAAACCTCCAGTATTATGTTAAACAAGAGCGGCAAGAGTGGGCACTGTTGTCTTGTTCATGTTCTCAGAGGGATGGCTTTCAACTTTTCCCCATTGAATATGAGGTTGACTGTGGGTTTGTCATATATGAACTTTATTATGTTAAGGTACTTTCCTTTTATACCCATTTTATTGAGAGTTTTTTTTTATCATAAATGGATGTTGGATCTTGTCAAATGCTTTCTGTGTGTCTCTTGAGATGATCATGTGGTTTTCATTCCTCCATTTGTTAATGTGGTTTATCACATTGATTGATTTGAGGATGTTGAACCATCCCTCACATAAATCCCACCTGATCATGTTGCATGATCCTTTTAATGTATTGCTATATTTGGTTTGTCAATATTTTGTTGAGGTTTGTTTTTTGTACTTTTTTGTGAGGAAGATTTGCACTGAGCTAACATCTGTTGCCAATCTCCCCTTTTTTTTCGCTCAGGGAAGATTAGCCTTGAGCTAACATCTGTGCCAGTCTTCCTCTATTTTGTATGTGGGATGCCTCCACAGCATGGCTGATGAGTGGAGCTGGTCCATGCTCGGGATCCAAACTCGCGAACCCCAGTCACGAAAGTGGAGCTTGCAAAACTTTAACCACTCAGCCACAGGGCTGGCCCTTATTGAGGATTTTTGCATCTGTGTTCATCAGTGATATTGGCCTGTAATTTTCCTTCTTTGTGTTGTTCTTGTCTGGCTTTGGGATCAGGGTGATGTTGGCCTTGTAGAATGTGTTAGGAAGTGTTCCAGCTGCTTCAATATTTTGAAACAGTTTGAGAAGGATAGGTATTAGATCTTCTTTGAATGTTTGAACGAATTCTCCAGACAAGCCATCTGATCCTGGACTTTCATTTTTTGGGAAATTTTTGATTGTTGTTTCAATCTCTTTACTCATGGTTGGTCTATTCAGATTCTCTATTTCTTCTTGATTTCAGTCTGGGGAGGTTCTATTAGTCTAAGAATTTATCCGTTTCTTCTAGATTGTCCAATTTGTTGGCATATAGTTTTTCATAGTATTCTCTTACAATCCTTTGTGTTTCCGTGGTATCCACTGTAATTTCTCCTCTATCATTTCTAATTTTATTTGAGATTCCTCTCTTTTTTTCTTAGTGAGTCTGGCTAAGGGTTTGTCAATTTTGTTTGTCTTCTCAAAGAATCAGCTCTTAGTTTCATTTATCCTTTTTACTGTTTTTTTTGTTTGTTTCAATTTCATATATTTCTGTAATATTTATTATTTCCCTCCGTCTGCTGACTTTGGGCATTGTTTGTTTTCTTTTTTCTAGTTCTGTTAGGTGTAGTTTAAGATTGCTTATTTGAAATTTTTCTTGGTTGATAAGGTGGGCCTGTCTTGCTGTGAATTTCCCTCTTAGGACCACTTTTGCTGCATCCCATATGAATTGATATGGTTTATTTTCATTTTCATGTGTCTCCTGATTTTTTTTTGTCTCCCTTAGTTTCTTCATTGATCCATTGGTTGTTCAGTCTCTACATATTTGTCACTTTCCCAGCTTTTCTTTTTGAAGTTGATTTCTAGTTTCATGGAATTATAGTTGGAAAAGATGCTTGATATGATTTCAATCTTCTTAAATTTATTGAGGCTTGCCTTGTTTCCCAGCATTATGGTCTATCTTTGAGAATGTTCCATGTGCATTTGAGAAGAATGTGTATTTTGCTGTTTTTGGATGGAATGTTCTATATGTATCATTAAGTTCATCTGGTCTAGATTTTTGTTTAATTCCACTATTTCCTTGTTGACTTTCTGTCTGGATGATCTATCCATTGATGTAGGTGGAGTGTTAAGGTCCCCTACTATTATTGTGTTGCTGTTAATTTCTCCTTTTATTAGGTCTGTTAATAGTTGCTTTATGTACTTTGGTGCTCCTGTGTTAGGTGCATATATGTTTATAAATGTTATGTCCTCTTGGTGGAGTTTCCCTTTTATCATTATATACTGCCCCTCTTTGTCTCTCACTGCCTTTTTTATCTTGAAGTCTATTTTGCCTGATATAAGTATGGCAACACCTGCTTTCTTTTGTTTACTGTTAGTTTGGAGTATTGTCTTTCATCCCTTCACTCTGAGCCTGTGTTTGTCTTTAGAGCTGAGATGAGTTTCCTGGGGGCAGCATGTTATTGGGTCAGGTTTTTTAATCCATCCAGCCACTCTATGTCTTTTAATTGGAGAATTCAATACATTTACCTTTAGAGTGATTATTGGTATATGAGGGCTAAATACTGCCATTTTACCACTTGTTTTCCAGTTGTTCTGTATTTCCTTCATTCCTTGTCCTGTGTGTTTCTGACTGCCAATTCAGTATGGTGCTTTTCTTGGTTTTCTCTTTATCATTTGTGTCTCTGTTCTGATTTTTTTTAGTGGTTACTATGAGGTTTGTATAACAGATCTCATAGATGAGATAGTCCATTTTCTGAAAGCCTCTTATTTCCTTAGTCTAAGCAGGTTCCATCCCTTTTCTCTTTCCCATCTAAGTTATTGTTGTCACAATTTATTCTGTTTTGTGTTGTGAGTTTGTGATGAAAATGACATGGTTATAGTTATTTTTATGCTTTCCTTCCCTTTATGTTTAGTGTTATAATTGTGTTTGCTAACCCGTTCTAATAGAGAGCTGCAATTTTCTGATTTTGTCTTCTGTTTATCTCCTTGCTCAAGGCTTTGTAAACTCTTTTTTTTTTTAGGTATGAGGACCCTCTTGATCACCTCTTGTGTGTGGGGGGTCTTGTGGCAATGAACTCCCTCAGCTTTTGTTTATCTAGGAAAGTTTTTATTTCTCCATCATATCCGAAGGATATTTTCACTGGATAGAGTATTCTTGGCTGAAAGTTTTTGTCTTTCAGAAGTTTGAATATATCATTCCAATCTCTCCCAGCTTGTAAAGTTTATGCTGAGAAATCTGCTGAAAACCTGATAGGGGTTCCTTTGTAGGTTATTTTCTTCTGCCTTGCTGCCCTTAATATTTTTTATTTGTCATTGACTTTTGCCAGTTTTACTACTATTTGCCTTGGAGAAGGTCTTTTTACATTGATGTAGTTAGTAGTTCTGTTAGCTTCATTTACATGTAATTCCAGCTCCTACCCCAGGTGTGGAAAGTTCTCAGCTATTATTTATTTGAACAAGCTTTCTATTCCTTTCTCCTTCTCTTCTCCATCTGGAATATCTATAATCCTTATGTTGCATTTCCTAATTGAGTCAGATATTTCTCAGAGAATTTCTTCATTTCTTTTTAGTCTTAGTTCTCTTTCCTCCTCCATCTGAAGCATTTCTACATTTCTGTCCTCTAAATTACTAATTCTGTCCTCCATAATATCAGCTCTGTTATTTAAGGACTCCAGATTTTTCATTTCTTTCATTGTGTTTTTCATCTCCAACATTTCTGTTGGTTCTTTGAACAGTTTCAATCTCTTTTGTGAAGAATTCCCTCTGTTCATTAATTTTATTCCCGAGCTCACTGAACTGTCTTTCTGAGTTACCTTGTAACTTGTTGAGTTTCTTTACAATAACCATTTTGAATTCTCTGTCATTTAGATTGAATTTCTGTGACTTCAGGATTGATTTCTGGGTACTTGTCATTTTGCTTCTGGTCTGGAGTGTTAATATACCTCTTCATACTATTTGATGGGATGGACTTGTGCTGTCATATAGTGGTAGTATCTGGTCGCAGATTCCACCTGCTGCCACTGAGGGGGGCGGGGGCTGGAACTGTGTATTCTGAGCCCACTGTGATCCCTGGCAGATCCATCTGCTTTTGCCCGCTGGCTGCTGCTGCTTTACAGACATAGACACACACAGGTGCTCTGGTGAGGGTCCCCTGCTCTGGCCAACCAGCTGAGCTGGTATGCCGGGAGGAGGAGGGGCACTTTCATTTGCTCACATTATCCCCAGTGTCCCCACTCTGCACTTATCTGCTCTCCTGGGCTGCTTGGCTTGGTGTGGATGCCCCTGTGATTGCTTAGTCTGCTTGGTGTGGAGCATTCCTATGGACTGAGAGGCAATTCCAAGAGTGAAGGCATTCCCACAGAGGGCTGCCCTTTCTCCCCTCTCCTCTCAGAGTCGCACACCACCACACGAGGTCGTATGCCCTAGATCGCTGCTGTTCAGGAGGGAGAGAGATCCCCTTACTTCCTTCCACTGCCTCCCAGGGGGTCCAGCACCTCTACCTTCAGACATGTGACTGCCTGGATCTCTCAGGTGTCTATTGTGTTGTGTGAATGTCCTCTGTTGGTTTATGAACATTCTTTTTGTTGTATCTTTGAGGGGAGAGGCTAAGGGAACAGCTCACTCCACCATGATGCTATCACTCTCCTATTATCATTGTTAAGTAAATATATATTGGAAGGACTTTTTTTTTTTGAGGAAGATTACTCCTGAGCTAACTACTGCCAATCCTCCTCTTTTTGCTGAGGAAGACTGGCCCTGAGCTAACATCCATGTCCATCTTCCTCTACTTTATACATGGGACGCCTACCACAGCATGGCTTTTGCCAAGTGGTGCCATGTCCGCACCCGGGATCTGAACTGGCAAACCCCAGGCCACTGAGAAGTGGAATGAGCAAACTAAACCGCTGTGCCACCGGGCTGGCCCCTATTGGAAGGATTTTTAACCCTCTGTAAGTAAAAGAGAATGTTGGTGCAATTTTTAGAACCATTGAAGAAATAAATGGAGTTCTGGCGTTTACATCAAGATGGAATCAGCTTTGTGAGTAAAATAATCATTTATTATTTAGGCTCCTGAGAGGATTCAACCCCACCCAACTATCTTTCTCCCACCTTACTCAGAAGATCCAGCCAAAGTTTCCTAATGGAGGATTAAGTGGAACTAAATAGGAATGTTTTTGGCTGTGAATAACAGAAAGCCAAATTCACAAAACCATAATGAGATACCACTTCACATCCTTTAGGATGGCTGTTATTAACAAAACAAAACAATAACAACCCAAAGCAAAAAGTAAGTGTTGGTGAGGATGTGGAGAAATTGGAACACTTGTGCATTGCTGGTGGGAATGTAAAATGGTGCAGCTGCTATGGTGAACAGTACTGCAGTTCTGCAATTAAAAATAGAATTACCATATGTTCTAGCAATTCCACTTCTGGGTATATACTCAAAAGAATTGAAAGCAGGGACACAAATAAATATTTGTACATCCATATTCACAGCAATATTACTCACGATAGTCAAAAGGTGAACGCAACCCAAGTGTCCATTGACAGATGAATGGATAAACAAAATGTGGTATACATATACAATAGAATATTATTCAGCCTTAACAAGGAAGGAATTTCTGACACATGCTACAATATGGATGAACTTTGAAGACATTATGCTACATGGAATATATATGTATGATTCCATTCACATGAGGTACTTAGAGTAGTCAAATTCATAGAAATAGAAAGTAGAATGGTGGTTGCCAGGAGCTGGGGTAGGGTGGAGAATGGGCAATTATTGTTTAACGGCTATAGAGTTTCAGTTTTGCAAGATGAAAAAAGATCTGGTGATAGATGGTGGTGATGGTTGTGCAACAATGTGAATGTACTTAATGCCACTAAATTGTACATTTAAAAATGGTTAAAAGAGTAATTGTTATGTTACATATGTTTTACCACATTTTAAAAAGTATGGATAAAAACTCAGTTAAAAAAAAGCAATTCAAACAATAAGGAAGTGTGCTGGCACATGTAACTGGAGGTCCTGATTGGGGGAATGCCTTTGGGTTGGCTTCTCAGTGTTTCTCTTGGCTTACCCTCTTCTGGTTGGTATCAAGATCATGGTTTCTCACACACCACAACCACATCACAGAAAGAAAAAAGAACCCTTTATTTCAGCCTTACAAGCAAAGTGTCTGAGGTTCACTCTGAGGGGAGTGCTGTCACATGCATACCCCTGAATCAATGACTATTGCAAGGGGAATGTAACGAAAGATATTGATTGTTAAGCCAACTCCAGAGCCTAAAGCGGAGGGTGGAGCACTTTCCCTCCTAGGAAGTGGGCTGCCTGGGGGCGGGGTGAACACCTGTTAGGGTGGAGGAAGGGGGAGATGGAATGGGTAAGCAACCAGGAAAATTTACTACTTCATATGCAGCTAAGACATATTGAAAAAGCTTTCCAGGAGATGTGAAAGCCAGCCATGGAGGAGAAATTAACATGTGTGCCAGAGAAGATGGGTTTTCCTTTCTGCATTAGTTCTTCTCAGGACCTGCTCACCTGCAGACTCTAGTCCTTTCACACAGGCCTCACTGCTTTTTGGGGGAAAGGTAAAATGGGATCAGATCATAAAAGTCTTTGGCAGTTCTTGTTTCAACTTGTTTATCGCGGTAAAACACATACAGTCAAGAGCGTTAAGTTTAAGCCAACATCTCAACAAATTTTTCCATAGGTATACATCCATATAATCACCACCCAGATCAAGATGTAGAACATTGCCAACATCCCAAAAGGTTCCTTCGTGCTCCTTTCAGTCAATACCCATCCCCAGAGGGAACTACTATTCTGGCCTCTATTGCTATTAATTGGTTCTGCCTGTTCTTAAACTTCACGGAAGTGGAATTATACAATAGGTACCTTTTGTATCTGGCTTCTTTCAATATAATGACCATGAGATGCCTCCATGTTGTTGCATGTATCAGAGTTTGTACATTTTCTTGCTCCTTAGTATTCCATTGAATGAATACTTCATAATTTGTTTATGTATTCTCTAGTTGATGGACATTTTGGTTATTCCCATTTTTGTGCTAGTGTAAATACAGCTATAAGGAACATTCTTGTACATGTCTTTTGGTGCACTTATGCGCTCATTTCTCTTGGGTAAATACCTAGAAGTGGGTAGGCACGTTTTGCTTTAGTAGATACTGCCCCACAGTTCTCCAGAGCAGTTGCATCAAGGGAGTTTTGACTTTAAGCTGAAGAAGACTGGGAATGGTATGATGAAATTTATTTTTACTCTGGCAGCCACTGCGGAAGATAAACTAAAGAGGGATAAGTGCTAGACAAGGAGACCAGTAAGGAACCCACAGACGAGGAGCGATAGGCTGGGTAAGGGGTGATGGGGCCCTGAACTCAGGCAACCTGCGTGGAGGAAGAGAACAGTTTTGAGAGTTGGTAAGAAGGTAGAGTTGGTGTGATTGTTTTGATGTCATGGGAAGGGAGAAAATGGAGTCCAGGATGACTGCCAGGTCTCCAAGTTGGTGTTGGCAGAATGGTGGTGCTCTTCTCTAAGAGTAATTGGGAAGCAGCAGGTTTGGGGAAGAAGATGAACTCTGTTTTGAAGATCTTGACTCTGAGGGACCTGTGGGAGATCAAGATGGTGGTATCCAGTAGGCGATTGGCTACATGGGACTGAAGCTCATGGGAGAGATCCAAACAGGAGATTTCTATTATGGAATCAAGGAAATGAGTGAGCCATCAGGGAGAGGGTAGAGAAGGATCCCAAGAAGTTGATGGAGAAGGAATTTCCCGAGAGGTAGGAGGAAAACCAGGAGCTTACCTGCTGTGACGAAAACCCAGGGGAGGGAGAGTTTCCAAAGGCTGCTGAGAAGTCAGAACAGATGGGCATTGAAAGGTGTCCGGTGAACAGAGTTTACCTAGTCAGACATAGTGCCGGGGCGCCCAGGGGCCTCCCCTTCCACAGCCTTTCTGGAGCCAGAGCCCGCACCAGTGAGACGGGGCTGGCCGGGCTGCCTCTCCCCTCAGGCCTGGTTCATGGCCTCTCAAGTCTGACAGGGCGGGAGAGGGGGCGAGAGACTCACCCTCAGACCAGGGACAGTGCCTGCGGTCTTTCAGAGAGGTTTGTGGGGACCACAACTGGACAACAGAGGGCAGACAGCAGCTAGCGCAGGGCCCACCAAGTCCCTCCCAACATCGGAACGCTGAAAACATCGACATTTGAACACACGTTTCCCCTGGAGCCTTTCCCCTGTGGAAATTCCCAGTTGTAAACCATATTGACTTTAATCTGAAGCGTCAGAAAGGTTGCCCAGGAGTCTGGGAGCCAACCAGCTCAAAGGACGTTTGTGTGGAACTTGGGGCAAACAAAATAGGATTCAGAACACTTTCTGAGATCTGCGCTAGAGTGAAGTTTTCCCGGAAACATCACAAAAACAGACTCCCTTGGGCAAAAAAGTACTGGGTCTTATCATTATTAATTTGTGTTCTGACTGAAATACAAACTTGGGGAAACGGTGGAGGGAAAGAAAAGCGCATGTCTTATTTCTTTACCAGGCACAAGGGGCTGGAGGAGGCTCCCGGAGCGGTCAACGGGCAGCTTTATGTATTTATATGCTTTGACTGGCGCTAAAGGGGTCTGTGCCACACAATGGGCAGTTTCTAGTTGGATTTTCAAAGAAAATAACTTTGATCATTTCAAAAGCAATGAAGCCTGATGCAGTGGAGAGAAAAGAAGGCGGTAATTTATGGCTACCATTAAGGCCACAAAGACAAAGGCGGAGGGAACGTTTCCCTAAGTGAAGATTTACAAATGTGTAAAAAACACCCTTATGACTAGAAATAGCTGAGTGTCTCTCTCTCGGCACCCAACAAAAGGGGTGGAGGGAGGGGCAAAGACAGAAAAAGGATGCAACCTGCCTGCCTTCACTGGGGATGAAAAGGTCAGAAGAAAAACAGCCACAGAAAGGTTATTTTCTCAGATTCTCCATCAGGCAGCAGCACCAGCAACCAAGGGCCAAAGAGGCGGTCTCAGCCCCTGTGCCAGGGGCTTGGGCGGGGAAGGGGCCGCAGAGGAGGGGTGCAGCGGCGAGGGGAGGGGTGGTGGGGGAGGGGGAGGGATGCAGCCCAGGAAGATATGTTTTTGTGCACAAGCTAGGTGGGGATTTTTTGGTGATGTTTGTTTTTTTCTGGTTACCAAAATGAATACCCATATATATATACACACGTGTATGTATGTGTATATTCACAAGAGAAAATTGAACAGATAGAGAGAAGCTCAAAGAATCTTAAAATCTCTGAGTGTGGTGTTTTGTTGCATCTCGAAACTGTTGCTACACTCGCTCCTGGAGTGGCGCTGGGTGTAGCGGACTCCAGTCACCTGTGCCTAGGGTGTTTTCCGAAGGCCTTGTGCCTGTGTGTTCCCTTTGAAGGAGGTCTGGCTTGGAGGGCCAGGTGACAGGCATTGCCTGTGTTTGTGGTTGACCAGACCTATGTTTATGAGTTCAGGTGGTCATGGTCACCACCTGTGCCCAGGCAAAGTTGGAGCTGTCTCTTGTCCCTGGTGGCTCACCGTGGACCTCTAGTCCCCTTTCCCTTCACCCCTTAGGCTGCCCTGAAGATACATTTAACTGGATTTTAGCGAAGTGAACATTTTCTGTTGTGATTCTGGACCCAGCAGTGTGCCAGAGAGACGGACAGCCTCAATGCGCCCCTCGGTGGGACAAGTGGGACAAGTGGGCCACTGCCCTCAGAGTGCTGTGGGGTGGCCGTCAGAGGGCCTGGGTGGGGCAGAACGGAGAAGACTGCAGACTGGGTGCTGAGATGCGCAGAGAAGCTGGGGTCCGCCTCTTCGCGGACTTCTCCCGGGGATCAGAAGTCTGCGGAGTCCCTCCCACTCCAGCCACACTGCCCTCTCCCAAGTGGAGAGGTGGGACAGGCCCATAGGTTTTTTTGAGGTTTGGGGTCTCTAGGACTCTGAGCTACACAGGACACTTCCCGGGCGCCCCCTCTGAAGATTTCAGCCTAGAAGAGCTGTTTGTCCTCACAGGACGGACTGGGTCAAGTTGTAAGACGCAGCGAACAGGCGGAGCACTAGGCTCTCGGGGGCCGGCGGGGGCCGCCCCCTCCGGGCTGACAGCCGCCCTGGCCGCCGCCGCGCCCCCTCCGCGCGGGGCCGGGAGGAGGAGGGGAGGGCGCGGAGGGCGGCACTGCCCCCGCCCGCCCGGCCCGGGGAGGACCGTGTGAAAATGAGGCCGGGGCTCGGGCCGGGCGGGGCCGGGCCGGGCCGGG